>NC_133167.1:75205000-75387500 GCF_040802235.1 Manis javanica | reverse complement strand
ACAAGAAGTTTCTCATTTATGTGAGTTTTGAGAAAAATCTATCATGGGTGCCTTTTAATGTATCACATGGGAAATTCATAAGGTTTGCTTTGCTATTTAAAATGAAAATGTGGTGTAAGATTCAGGATCCTGATTACTATATCACAAACTTGTATATAAATATTTAGGAAAATAGAAATACAGTTTATATTTAGCTGACATTTTATGATTATTTTTGGTTTGGTTGAATATGGTTAATGTAATAATACATTTGTGTTCAAGGAAGTAAAAGCTTAAAATATGACCAACTATAAAAAAAAAATAGGTGCTTGGCAAAGGATAGGTAAAATCTGACCTTCAACTACATAACTTAGTTCACTCTTAGTTACTTCTTTTTTAATATCAGTGATGATGGTATAATTCTTTTGGTATAACTAATTTTATTTTTTTCAATGCCTAATCAGTGTAGGATATTTCATAGTTGTGTAGTAAACACTCTGATTTACATTATGATTTTTGTTTACAATATTTTTGTAGTTTTACATTATTTGTTTCTTCTTTATGTACAGGTATATTCTGATATAAAATCTAGTTCAACTAAATCTCATTGCATATATTGTTAACTATTGAATTCTCAATGTTCAGCATAATTCCTGGAACATTTTTTTCTGCCTGATAAATATTTGTTGAATAACCATATTAGTTAATGAGTAATGGGCACTATGCTATATGCTAAGGTTAAAAAGATAAAATGAGATGTGGTTCTTGACCATGTGACATAGATATATGAAAAGTTAATAGTGCAATTCAGTAAATGCTAAGATGGGTAATTCAGAACATTAGTGAAGATAAAAGGCTGATGCATTTTTGTGCTTCTATGACATTTAAAGATGCAAAGATTTTAAAAACCAAATAGCAGAGTTTTAATTTACACACGCATTCCTTTTTGTCTTTCCTCTTCAAGGTGACCCTGCTAATGGTAACAGTATACTGTCTGAGGATAACTACAGAGAGATAGATTTGTACTGATATGCTTTACAAATTGAAACCTAAATGGTCAGTGTGTTGTCTGTTTACTATCTATAGTCACAGTCTGGGGTTCTTTTGGTCTTTGCAGTGATGACTAATTATCCTTTAATAGCCAGGGAAAAGCTCTATTCCAAAGGGAATGTTCTACATCTATTTCAGCATGGTTCACACTTAAAGTTTGTTATCTCTGCCATCGCAGCCTGGCTGCCTCACTTAATCTGGGTATTTTCTCCAGTCCACCCTGGCCTCAGTTAAAGGCGTAGCCTTGCTCCTCCCTTGACCTAATACATTCCGATACACTACATTCTGTTAGGATAGCTTTTTGGCCAAAATTCTTTCTATTAATGCATTTCCAAGGGAGACACCTTTACCAAGAGCCTACTGTATGCTCTGAGAAATAAAAAAGAAAGGAAATCCTGGTCCCATTCTCAAATATTTGAAATGAGGCTAAAAGGACAGAATTTCTGCTTAAGAAACAACTGCAGAACAATAAAAGTAAGTAATCAAGAGGTAAAATGTGTGAAACAGTTAATAAGTGTTACGAGGAAACCTTTTCATCACATCGCACTCAAATGGTTGAAAATTAAAAACAAAGGAAGAAAACCTTGAAAACAACTAGAGGGAAAAAGACATTATCTAAGGTGGACAAAGATTTGAATGTCTGTGGGTTTCTTCTCAGAACCTATGAGACAGAAGGAAATAGCAAGACATGTATACAACATACTGGAATGAGGCAAAAGAACCATCAACCTAGAACTCAATAATACACAAAAATATCCTTTAGAAATAAAGGTGAAATAAAGAAATGAAGAGAATTCATTGCCAACAGAACTGCCCTAAAAAAATGCTATTGGAAGTTCTGCAAATAGAAGGGTAGTGATTCCAAAATGAAACTTGAAAACTTAGAAATGAAGGAAGAGCAACAGAAACAGCAATTATCTGGGTAAATCTAACAGACTATTTTTCTTCTTGAGTTCCTTAAAATATATTTGATAGTCAAAAGCCAAAGTTAAACATTCCCTTGAGGGTTTTTTAATACACAAACATCTAACTTACGTGTGGTGACTACAACATAATGGAGAGAGGGTAAAAACATTCATACTACGGTAGGACTTTTCCATTCCACTTGAAATGGTAAAACATTGATTTAAGAGGGATGAGAAAAGTGTGATTTTTTAAATATTATAATCCCTAGACTAACCACAAAGTAACTCTTCAAAAAGATGCAGTAAAAAAGTACTAGAAAATTCAAATGCAATACAAAAATCTTCAAATAACACCCAAAGAGGCATGAGAAGGAAAAACCGAATGCAAGCAGTAAACAGATAATGCAATGTAGACCTTAATTCAAACATATCAAAAATCACATTACATGTAAATAATGTAAACAGCATTAAAAGACAGAGCATGACAGAATGTATTAAAATGGCTCATTATATGTTGTATACAAGAAACTCATTTCAGATATAATTATATAGTAGGATAAAAATAGAAGAATAAAGAAGGAAATACTATGCAGATACTGATTTCTATATTGAGTGGCTATAATGACATTAGACAAATTAGACTCAAGAGCGAGGAGTATTATTAGTGACAGAGAGGGATTACTGTGTAACAATAAAATGGTCAGTTCACATAAAAGACATGACAATAAAAAAATATATATGATAACAGAAGTTCAAAATACATATTTGACAAAACCACTGTGCAAAAGTTTGAGCTTCTCCTAAAGTTAAACAAACACCTCATGACCCACCAATTGCACTCTTGAGTATTTATCTTAGAAATGTGGAAACTTATGTTCACATGCAAACCTCTACAAAAATGTCTATATCAGTTCTATTCATAACTGCCAAAAAATTGGAAATAACCCCAATATTCATTCAACAAGCAAACAGATGCATAAACTGTGGCACATCCATAAAGTGAAATAACAAGCAACAATAAAAAAGAGTGAACTGCTAATACACACAACACCTTGGATGGATCTCAAAATCATTATGCTCAAAATGTGACATAATGCATGATTCTGCTTCTATGTCATTCTTGAAAAGATCAAAATATGAGTAATGAGAAATTCATCATTGATTTGCAGGGTTTGGAGTTAGAGAGAAGATATGATTATAAAGTGATAGCAGAAGGCAAGTTTGGGGAAGTGAAGTATTTTGAATCCTAATTGTGATGGTGATTGCATAAATTGTGATGGTGATTATAACTAATCACATACTAAAATTCATAGAACCAACACCCCAAAAAAAGTCAGTTTCACTCTATGATAAATTTAAAATAATAAAATAAAATGTAAGCACTGCATCCAGACTTTCCCCAAATTGCTCTCAAGTACATGGATTATCTCACCCATATATACATGTGTTATATGTCCATGTGTTATCTTCATTTTTATCTCCTTATATTAGAAAAAGGCAATTTTTTGCCTACTTCCTTTTATTCTCAACATGACAAATGCTGAAGTCAGATTAGGAGGTGTCTTTTGGAGGAAAGGGAAAGTTGTAAGAGAATTCTTGAGCGTCATGGTTTAATATCTTTACTAGAGGCATTTATATGGAAGGGTACATTTTTTCTAGATTCATCAGGTAATCTAATTCCTAGGTCCATAAAAAAATATTTGAAATGCAAATTTGAAAAATATAATAAAACCAACAAACTCCTATGTAGCATATAAAACCCACTTAAAATCTTAAGTCCTCTGAAGCTTTCTCCAAACTCCTGGCTTCTGCCACTCGTACTTTCATGCACCCATACCAATATGGTCATGCCTCAGTTGTAAACCTAGTCATATTTCATATAATTATTCATGCATGTGTGTATGTATGTGTGTGCATGTGTGTGCACCTATGTCTATATACTCATGTGTATGTGTATATCTCCCTCACTGTTCTACCTGGAAAGAGAGTGTTTGATCTTCCAATCCTTGGTGTTCTGCAATCACAAGGCTGGCACCAACAATCAAGCATTGAACCAATACTGAATAAGAAAGTATGTAGAACTATTACATCTAGTAATGGTCCAAGCAGAACTTAGTTTATTTTTCCTGGCATCTCGGCACTGGCTATAATTTCCTGGCTTGGAGGTATTGGATGCTGCATGATCCGCTCTTTTTTCCCTTTATTTTATTTATTTTTTGCCCTTTAAGTGTGGACCCTGAGGAAAAGAATTCATTATCTTACCAGGATGACAAAACCACTGTGAATTTAAAAAAGCCTAGCCTAGTTCTTTGGTGGGATTACTATAGTTGGTGTTGCTGCGATATTCTATTGAAACATCGTGGTATGGATTTAACTTGCCAACCCGCCATTGACTCAAGGCCATGATTAATCTCTATAATAGTTATTGTATTTATTTGGTGATTCTAGGAACAATGATCATATCAGCCATATTAATTTTAGACACTACAGACCATGTTCAATTTTCTACTTGTCAACCCCCTAAAATGATTATTTAATGATGACTACAAGAGAGGAAGAAAAGATTCGATTCATATCACTTATACTTATTTCTGTCAAAATTAGTGTCCTTAAACCTTTGATTTCTATGCTTCTACAAGTTAATCTGTCACGTGATGAATTGCTTTTTTTTGTTTTTTGTTTTTTTGGCTTGATTACACAATCGAAAAGAGGTCAAAGGGAGAAACTTTATGAAGTGAATATTGACTCCCATTTTACCTGGACAATCAGGTTTAAAAGTACTAAACTTCCAAAGAATATTGAGATACTTCAACAAATTTGATGAATCACGAACTGTAAGATCACAACAGAAGCTGGGCTCATTTCAGTTCTCAAGCTCTGATGTAATGCCTGCACATTATATAAAATTCTAAGCAATTGCAGAATTCCATATAGAAAGCAAGGACATATTTCAAGACAGTTACCTGTTTTCTTGTGTTAAAAAAGATGGAAATAAATGCTTGCCACTAAGCTGCAGAATATGTATGGTGTTTTTTTAAAAAAATGAATGCTTAAAAGGAAAAATAATAATTATAATAACAATACTAAGCTTTTAGGAAATGCTTTTTATCTTCAAAGCATTTCACAGAACTGTACATACTCAATCTCTGCACCCTAAAAGCATCTTGCCAAAATATTATGTTTTACAACAGATGCATTTCAGAAGGGTTTCACTCATCTATACATTTTCTTAGGCATAAGTGTGTATGTTTAAAAAATAAAATAGGCTGTAGAAAATCCATCAAAGCCTTTCTTTTTAATGCAAATAAGCTTCTTTATACTCTTTCTAGAGGAAAGAAATGTTCTGTTGAAACTAACCATTAGCCCAATTCTGTTGAATCTGTATAATAAGGGTCATTTTGTTGAGGACTGAGGTTTAGCTATTCTGTGTCTCCACTCAGGTCCAAACAAATGGAAATAGGCTTAAATGGCAAAGGGCTAAGCAGACATATTTTTAGTAACTTACTATACTGTGCAAGAATTAAATTCACTTCAAATAAAAATCTTCACTAAAAGTAGTAATTTAGTAGAAACTGAGTTGGACCTTATTATAATGATGAAGTCAAATCCTTTCCAGCTGCATGATCGAAAAGCATTTTCAGATAGGTCTCCTGACCTTACAGGAGAACACACAAACACTGAGTGGGAGAATTCAAGCAGGGACTGCCTTCAGCCACTCTGGGGAAGTAGGTGAAGTGCCTGCTACACCTGATCTCTGTCTTATTATGCTACATTTCATTGAGAGTCCAAGTGAACGCCTCTCCTCCAAACTGCACAGTGATACAAGTGCCAGCCCAGCACCTCTTTTCTTTAGTTCCTTTCTTCCTTTCTATTTCAAAAAATTACATCAGCAATGCATGTTAAGTGTTGAACAAATTAAATTTAGAGAGGTGAATAGGCAGGAAAGAAAAGCAAAAATCTCACTCATCCCTAACACTGCTAAATTCTTCTGGATCTTTTCCATAAATAGGTATCTTATTTAATAAAAACATGTTCTCATTATATCTGTATAAATTAACATTTTTTAAGACCTAGTATATATCCTTACAAGTTTTCATGATAATATATGTGCCATTGTTCTGAGCTTTATATGGCATTATATTTTCTTAATGTCATTTACTAAATGTAATGATCCTTGAATTTACTGTATCATAAAAAATCACCTAGAAGCTTGCTTAAAAATATGCAGTTATAGCCCTATGCTGGATGCTTCTGCATTAGAATCTCCAGGAAAGGGTTTTAAGAATATCTATTTTTAACAAGCCCTAATTCAAGTTGTGTTTTGTATGTTTTGTTGAATTCCCACTAAAAAAAAACAACTCTCCAATATTATATCTATTTACCATGGTCTCGCCTGACTTTCTTTTTTTTTTTTCTTAAACACAAAGAAGTAGAATTCCTTGCTCACACAGAATGCACATTTAAAATATTTCAGCATATATTGCCAAAACGTTCTTAATCAGGCTATTCCTGGTAGAATGCTGGTTGGCAGAATCAAAGGTAATTGGTAGCAAGATATTTGTATGTGCTCGCCTTTCGGGGCATTGTGCTTCTAGAGCAGGCGATGAGCAGGAACCTCCATCTTCACATCAGCTCTAAGTTTTAACCTCTGTAACTAGCATTAAAAATTGGAGGATGAATTCTAAAGCTTTCAACTCGTTTTGTAGAAAATATCAAATATGTAAGTACAGAAAAGATTCCTTGTTTAATCTGTTCTCAAAATGTTAATACATTAAATATTCACTATGGAATTTTGAAAGTAGAAATTTGGCACTTCTTCTAACCTAGGGTTCCTATAATTTGGTTATTCATGAAGCCACATGGGATAATTATTAAAAGACAGATTTCCAAGGTCACCTAAATCTCTAAAGGAGGTGTCTGGTAATCTGCGTTTTCCTAAACCCCCTTAGATGTCTCTAGTTCAGTCAGGCAGGACCACCTCTGCTCTACCCCACATTCCCAATTTTGGAGATGAGAAAAACAGCCCAGGGTAATTCATTGTTTGACCGTATGGCAGATGCAAGTGACTGACAAGGGCTGTGATTAGAAACCATGTCCCTGTCTGCAGCTGTTGTGTGCTTTCCGGTATTTCACTCTATCTATGATTAGGTCTATGCAGCATTTATCCAAAAAATAGGTATTTTTATTACAATGATACAAAGAAAAGCGACTATTTTACAAATTCAATTATACTTAGACATACAAAATTTGCCAAAATAACTAACACTGCTTTACTATCCAACAAAATAGTACTTAACCTAACACTTTTAGGCTTTGTAATAAGGATAGCTTCCCTGCTAGTGGAAAATAAAGTGAAATATTTCAGAACTTTTTCCAAATATAAAGTATTTCACATAACTGCCCCCTTTTCTCTCCAAAGAGCCCTTATTTAAAATTTTCCTTTCAATTCTTCTGAATATATCAGAGAAAGCTTCATTTTGTGCTATACTTAGACATACAAAATTTATTTAAATATTTTCTTTCACAGTTATTCAACTCTTCCTCCAACCTGAGCATAGGCATTGACCCCGTAGTTAGCAAAGAGAGGCAGGAAGGCAGGAAGGCGGGGTTCTAAACAGCACTAAATACATGTAACTTCAGCTACGAAGCCTAAAATCTGTAAGGGTTTCTCTGTTCTTGATAACCAAGTGAGTTTATTCTAAGTGCATGAGTTTATTCTTCCTTATCTTTATTACTTTAAAATGCATGTGATTCTGGATCAAGTTATATTACTGAGTTAGATATCTTCCTAAGTGAATATATATAATTTTTGTTTCAAGAAAAGCTCTAAGATAGCATTGAATCTGCACAAGCAATTTGATCTGCCCACTTGGGATTACTCAGGTAAAACCCTCTTCTATGATATATATCTCATTAATGCTACAGAATTTAGGGGCATTTCAATTTTGAGCCAATATTTCACTACTTTTATCTCTCTGAGAAGAATACTGTTCTGAATTGGAATGTCTCACGGTTGCCATCACCCTGACAAACTACTGTGTGTGCGCCTTCTGAGTGATAGGAATGCGGATAAATAGTGTTTCTTATTTTTACCACTGCAAAATGCTGCCATAATATTTCATTTTGGAGAAAAAAGTTATGTGAATTTTCCAAAATTTAACTTGATGAAGATATGAAATCCTTTAATTTATTCAATTTTAAAAATTTAAAACATTACTTTCATCAAGATTGTGTGTATATGTGTGTACCTAGACAGTATCAAGAAAAGAAACAATTTGTTGATGGAGCTGGACCTTTATATATGCATGCTGCATAATTTCTTATTCTCACATATACTATGTACCTCAGATAATATGTATATAATCATGTGTATAAACATAGATTTGATTCAGTGAGTTTCTGATATTGCAATAAAATATTCTGCACACATAATAGACTCAAGAGTATCCAGTTAGATGTTGCTTAAGCTTCTTAAATTCAGTAAGTTAAAAATTGAGTCTTCCCTTTGCCATATCGCATCCAAATTTACTTCTTGTATTCTGTTTTCATGAACAGCATTGCCATTATTCATGACATTTCCCCCAACACATGGAAAGTCAAGTCCCAAATATTGTAATTCCTAAAAAACCTTCACAGTTAGATTTTCATCCAATTGTATTCCATGGAGTGTAAGTTTTGTGGGATGTTAATAGGCGTTGCTTAATAAAAAAAAAGAAAAGGAAGAGGAGGAGGAAGGGGAGAAAAAGAAAGCTTTTTGGAGTAATTATATTCGGAGAACACAGTATCAAGCAAAATAAACATAGTTCTTAACTTCAGACTTAGATGGAAACTTTAAAGAATTAATACACAGAATAATAACCACTCTAAATTAGCTTTAACTTGAACCATTTTTTAAAATCTTAATTAATTTTCTTAGAATGCATCGAACTAAGAATGTATGATGGAAACACTATTTGTTTTTTCAAAGAAGCATATCACTGCAATGTTTTGGGCAACAGTGTTAGCCTATCCCCTTGTTAACTCTATCTCCAAATCTAACTCTAACTCAAACCTCCACCATCCTTTACTTGGTTTCTGCTGAGGAACATCAACTATTATCCTTCACTTTACCATATATTGGTCACAGCCTACTCCTCCCAGACTTCACCCAGCTGTCAGACTGAACTTTCTACATGCTGAATCTGTCCTAAAATTCTCTCCATAGCTTTAAAGAGAAAGTCCAGATGCCTTAACACAAAAAAACAAAGTGCTTCATGGCTTCATATCTTTGCCCCAACTCTGAGTACAGCCCCACCAAACTTGGTGCCAGAAATGTCCCACGCTCTGCCATTCTACTGCATATCTGCGCCCCCTACCCCATGTTTTCTTGATCCCATGCCTGCCTAGCTGATGCTCATTCTTTAGGAATTACCACTGGAGTCCTTCCTCAGTGATATCCTCTCCCCGTCACTCCCAGAGCCCCAAATCTGATGTGGGCATGCACTTTCCACCACCATTTCCTGACTTACCCCAGGGCACTGAGCACTGAGTGAATTTTAACTACTGACTTACTCATTTTTCCTCACCAAGAAGTGTGACATTCATCTTCATGCCTGCAAATGGCTAGCATTGGTAAATGTTCAAAGAAATTATTAATTAGTAAATTAATTAATTTCTACAACATGTAATAATATCAGTGTCAGCACTGGGGTGGGTCCTTCAGCATTCTAATGTCAAGGAACACTCTGGGCACAGGCAATATAGCTGAGTCACGTAAAGCCCAGGAGCCAGACCACCAGTTATCACAGCTCGATCTTTTACTAAGCATGTGATGCTGGAAGATTTGGCTTGGATGATTTCTAACTGATTAAGTAATAAACACAAGATTAAAAAGTTCAGAACTGTTGACTCCAAGTTAGTATTACATTTCCTCTCACTATTGTACAAAATGTTTAGAGTTGCAAGCATCTAGGTTACTTGGAATTAACTTTTGGTATATTTGCATAGTCTTAGTGATCTCTAGTTGACTTACTAGTCTTACCTGTTTTCCTTGGTGCTTAGCACCTTCAAGGGTACTAGTTTCTCCATATCCATTACAGCATTTATCTGAGGCTTCCAGGTTGATGTGAGTAACAAATTGTGACCTATCTGAAAAGTCCATAATGCTCAAACTTCTGAATCCCAGGCATGGGGAAATCTAAGAAAACAATACAGTTCTCCCTGATTAACCTGCTTGTTTCCACTCTTGCCCTTGTAGTTTATACTCAACACAGCAGCCACAGCAATGCTTTTAGAGCTGAATCCCATCATGTCATTTCTCTTCTAAAAATTTTCAAGTGGCTCCCAATTTCAAATTTAAACCCAAAATCAGCCGTAGACTTGCACAAGGTCCTCCACAATCAGTACCCCGCCACTGCCCTTCAGCCTTTATCTCCTACTGGTCTTTTCTCAGTCATGCGGCTCCAGGATGACTGCCCTCCTCACCATCTTCTGAACCCAGAAGGTACAACCCCAAAGGCTCTGCCATGAATCTGGACAGCAGGCCCTCAGACATCCACATATATCACTCCTTCTCTTCAAGTTTTTGCTTTAATGCCAGCTTCTCAATGAAACTACCTTTCTGTATAAAAGTAATCCCTCATATCCTTGATTTTCCAATACTCTCCTGTTTTTTCCCTACTACTTATAGTCATAAAAATGAACAAATTAATTCTTATTGTTATTACCCATGTCTGCCTATTAAAACATAATCTTCATGAGAACACAGGTTTATATCTTTTTCGTTCCCTGTATGTCCATTCCTACATACTAAGTGCTCAGATTATACTTTCTGCTTATATAAATTCATCCCAAGTCTTAGACTTCTGTGTAGAACTTGGTCTTAGTGTGGAGAGTGTTGGAAAAGAAGTCTGAACACATCTTGCATCTTAACATCTTAACTCCCAGAACAGAGCTTTCTAATTTTAGCAGGTATTCTGTGCTATAAAGTACCTAAAAAATAGAGATGAGAATTTTGTAATTAAATGAAGAGAGATGCAGCAGAATTGTTTGACTTACTTCCATCATTTCTGTCTTTTTTAGAAGTTGTGTTTTTTCTACATTTTAAACATCGCTTGAAATTATATCTGCTCAATTATTTCCTCTCAATTCCCAGGTCAATGCCCTTGGTCAAGTTACTCTTAGACTATGTTACATTGTGCCATCGTATGTCTTCATAACACCTTTCGGTTCCTTGAGCTATAACCATTCTACGGTTTTGGGATCACTGGTAAATTCACCAAGTCCCCTAAAGGCCACACTAGGCTGTTTTGTTCACCATGGTGTCCCTGTGGGCAAGTAAAGTTCTTCACACAGAGTAAGTGACAAACAAATACTAACTAAAAGAATGAAACTCTTACTGAAACCTTTGCAGTAGTCTCCCATCTACTCCCTTCGACTTCAGTTGCTCCTCTGTTTCTTCCACTCAACATTCTGCAGAGGCAGCATTCTTCTAAAAAATAAAATGTGTTCAATTCTCTTGCTTGCTAACAACCATGTATTACCACCTACAGGAGGAATCCAAATCCCTTAAATGTCTCTATAAAATGGTCCCAGACTCTTTTTATGGCTTTCTCTCTAGTGATTCATTCTACATCCCTCATATTCTAGTCATAGAACAAACAACATTTCTTTCAAAGTGTCTACTCTTCATACCAAAATATCTTTACACGTACTGTTCTGTCTGCTGGGAAGTAGTCAGCTCATAACTGTCTTGGTCTTGCAGGCTCTTTGGGGTTGACTGATACTGTTTATACAATAAAAAGCCCACCCTTCCTCCTTCCATCTGCTCATGATTTCATCTTATAACATTTATTATGATATACATGTTTTTTTTTCTTTTTTTATAACTGGTAAAGGTGGGTTGAATGGGCCAGGAAGGGAATGCTACAGAATGACAACCCACCACCCCTCTCCAGATCCTGCTTCTGAACTCCTGAAGTGAAGGGAGATTAGGATCATATCTAATTGAACTATCCCTGAGAAAATTAGTAAGGTACTTGGTATAAGCACATCCTTGGGTCCTTTGTGCCAGAGACAATAGTAACTAGGGAGGAGACCATCATCTTCACCTGGCAAGTAGCCAGAGCTTCCTATGACCACAGATAGCTCAGCATGGACATCCTTACTCTCCAGGGTCAGGTCCGGCAGTGAACATTCACCAAGTCACCTCACAGATGGAGAGTTGGGGAAAGGATGGAAAAAGAAGTTAAGAATAGGGCACATGCTTCATTGTGACTGTATAGTCACAGTAGTGTGAGGGGACATGTGACTCGTGTCTCTGGGAACAACCAGAAATGACCAAGGTATAGCCTGAAGTGAACAAGTATTAATCAAATTGATGGAGATAAGGGCAGCTTACAAAGCAAAAAGTAAAAATAGTTACATATTTGATCATTATAGACTAGTGAGGCCAAGGCATTTAGAAAATAAAGACACTCAGTGCAAGGGCCATGTCCTTACCAAAGCCTTTGTTGGAATCTTTTCTGTCTCCATCTTCTGTCCCTGTGAAATAACTTTCTACATGCCATTTAAGTCCTAGAGTCTAGATACTCTAGCCTTTTCGCTGTTGTCAGACAAATCGCCATTATACCTTAGGACCTTTTCACTTGCTGTCACTTCTGCCTTGAATTCTCTTCCTCTCAAAGAGCTCTATCACTAGCTTCCTCAATTCCTTCAGGTGTTTGTTTAAAAAGTACTTAAATGAAGCTTTTCCCAACTACCTGTCTAAAATCTCCATACCCTCAGTAGTACATATTTATTTACCATGCTTTTTGTTTTTATCTACTAGGCACTAATCATATATATATGTATAATGTATATACTTCCCTTGATTTCTGTCTGTTTCATCCATTAGAATTCAAACTCTAATGAGAGCAGAAATTCCTGTGTCTGTTTTTCCTCACTGTTGCATCCTCACTGGCTAGAACAGTGTATAGTAAATAACACATACCTACAAACATTCATATAATGAAGGGATGATCTGTCTATATGTCTGCTTCCTCCACTAAGTAATGAGCTCCTTTCAGAGGGACACAGAGAGATGATGACTTGTTTACTTCTCAGCCCTGCATCCAGCACAGTCAATACACACAGCACACGATGACTCATGTTTGGTATGTCTTCCATCAGATCAATGAAATCCATTTCAGGTACCCCTCCACTTCATTCATTTTTGTAGACTTTTACAGTCATGATATTTTGTGTAGTTGGAAGCATCTTTTTGTAATGCTTCACTGGATTTTCAAAGCAGTAGATTTGAGAGAGAAATTGTTATTCTCATTTCACAGCCAGGGGAGATTAAGACACAGGAGAAATAAGACCCATATTTAAGTCAGTGACATGGTCAGGATTAGAATCTAAAATGTATTTGATACAGAATCCTCTGAGTCACACTCATTCCAACAAATTACCCTTGGATAAATATGTTAGAGGAGAAATAAATCCTTTTGTTTTCAATGGGGAATGCATTTGTTGACATCTGTCTTTTCAAAGACAGAAAGAATACGTGGGTGTTTTCTATTCCTTAAAGCAGAAGAAACATAAATTCTCATCACTGGAAGTCTTTGAAAATTAAGTGCACTTGAAAAAGGGAAGTTAACACCTGGGTGACATTTTCTTAATTCAAATTACTGTAAATTTCATAAAAAGAAAAAAAGAAGTACACTTAAGGGCAAACTCAATTAAAAAATTTGGGGGCATATTTCAGGTTTCTTAGCAAGGAGAAATATAGAAATAAATGTAAGTCTATGAAAAGGACTTAAACATTTAGCACACATTTCAGGCTATCTTGTTATTGTGGGAGCCTGCTCAGAAGTCTTGTTTTAAGTAAACATTTATGAATAAACACTCAGATTTCTGTATGAAAATAGTCTACCTATAAGGCAAGTATCTTCCTTCTATGCATTGCTGTTGAAAAATGGTGGGTGGAAGAAATGGGAGAAATTAAAGTCAGGGGAGCAGTTAGGAGATTACTGTAATGGTCTAGCTCAATTTTTACTTGATTCAATCCATATTTATTCATCATCTACCTTGATACTGAAACAAGCAAGACAGACTCAGGCTGGGCTTGCTGCAGCTGACCAGTGATCCTCAGGTGTGATAGATACGGGTCAAGCAAAAGGAAGGTGCCAAGAGAGTACATGATAGTGTGACCTGTTACAGTAGTGTGCTTCCATCAAAGGCAATGTCCTGAGGACTGAAAGGACAAATTAAACACGAGAAATGTTTAGAATGGAAAAACAACTTTTAGAAAAGACAGCATCATCTGGGTTTGTAAGAGCATGAAAGGAATATAGAGGAGGACTACTACCCCTTAACATTGTGAAGAAGATTCTAGAAATCCTTGTTACCCCCTACCATCCACTATTCCTCTCTCTCACTTACTCCACAACATTACATTCCTGTCTTCTGTGACCCCACATTTATGTGGCTTTGCTGATGTTCCTCTCCTGGAACTGCATCCCTTACAGCTCTACCTGGCTACCCCTTAAAGAAACTCCAAGATTTGCTTCTCTTATGACTCCCTGGAAAGGAAACTTCTCTGACTTGGCATTCAGGTTCATCTCATTCTTATGTTTACACACAGATGATGACCTTCAGATAAAATTTTGGCAGCTTCCCACTGACCGGGGTAGGAGCTATTTCTATTTGAATTCTACTTTTGAATAGTCATTGCCAAAGATTGTTTGTTTTTACTTTTTTCTTTTCTTTCCTGGTAATTAGAGATAATGCATTCCTGTTAATGTTTTATCTACTTTGTAGTTTGTTGGTGTTTGGGTCATTTGGTTTGGGTTTTTGTCTGGTCCCCTCTCTTTTCTCAGACATGTCTTCTAAGGATTATTGATCAGTCCCTACTGGCTGAGCCCAGGGAATAGGTGTGACTCCTTATTAGCCAATATTTATTCCAAGACAACCCAGTAGCCTCTGCTGTTGCCTTGTGAATGTGTCTTATCAGAGACTCACCTCCAGAACACCGAGGTCATTGACTATCACCCCCTTTCTCCCTGGTGGATAATCAAAACGGATGGAGTTAAGGATAGACATGTAGGAGTTGGAATGTGGTATTTTGTAGCCTCACTTCCTTTCCTGTGCTTTTATAACTCTTCATGGACCTTATCTGCCCTACTTAATCTGTCATCTTTGTGAAAAGGAGTATGAGAAGATACTTCACAAGTGATCCCGCAAATCTATTCTCATGTTCCTGCAGTTTCTACTTTACTAAAATCCCTAAGCACTGCCCCCGGATGACTAAGACATGGTCCCTGATGTCAGTGAGTTGGCATCTGTTAAATGTGTACTCAGCCACTAAACCCCAAGGGATTTGTATTTTCTTTATTAGACATGCATTTCCTGACATAAACTTTCTTTATTAAAATAAAACATTTAGCAGACCTTTCCTATTTTTTTTACCACCTGTATATGAAGCATAAATAGACACTTCAAAGTTACAAAATAATAAAATGGCCATTTAGATATATAATACACAAAGAAAGCAAAACCAATTCTCTTGTAGTCTTTCTTTATTCAGTACTTTTAATCCTTGCTCATTCAAGATTTACATAGGCTATGAGTGTTGCCAAAGTCAGGGTAAAAACTATATATGGACTAATTAGCTTCAATGTAGGAAAAAATATTATGAAATTAAATGGGCAATCCCAGGCCAGTTGTATCAAAAAAGTATGCCTCTACTTACACAGTTTTTCATCACAGTATTCTCACAATTAGAAATAAACCAGCTAATGAAAAGCACTTTTATATTCTGCTCATAGTGGTTACTTTGGTCATTTCTAATTGATTTATCATGGACAATAAAAATTGAAAGGATCAATTTTGCTAGTGCTTCTCATTGATTTTTTTTTATTCCACCGCCCCAAACCATCCTATTTTAGTTTATGCATAGTCATAAAATGTCTTTTATGTTTTTATTATAACCAACTTCCTTCCCCATTTTAGCAAAGCCTAAATTTGGACCAAAGTTCTAAAACTTCTTACGTTATACATAAAAGCTCCTTAAGCACATTTTCCATTTAGAAGAAACAAAACTTCTTTGGGGGGGTGATTGCATATACAGAGGTCTGAAAATTCAGGGAAAAAATAATTTACATTTGACTTGAACTCAGATAAACACCCTTCTTGAAATCTTTCCTTCTTGAATTTTTTGCTTCTTAAATATTTTGGTGAGCACCAATCCTCTTGATCATTGGGAAGGACATTCAGATCAGTGAGTATGTTCCACTTCTCTCCCTTTTAGTCCTCAAAGTCACTGCCTTTCACCCAAAAAACTGATCAACCATCCTCTTTTCTGTCCTGGGTCAGGCACCTTCTCACTTTTCTTCCAGATGCTCTATGTATTATTACTGTGTTCATAAGGTCTTTGCTGGCAACCAGGATTGGAATACCTTGAAATCCCCATCAAATCACTTGTTCCACTGATTATAATGGCCATTTTTGTGCTGGTAGAACACTGATAATTTCATATAAGACCTGGTGAGTGGCTACTAGGCATTGAGAAGAGAGTAAAGACTTTGAACAGCATCAACTAAAAAATTTATTTCAAATAATGGCTTCTTTATTTCCCAATTCTGGGCCTTTGACTACTTAACCTCTATAAACCTTTTCTACATCTAAAAAATAGGAATAATTACACAAAACCTGAGGTGAATATTAAATGAACAGTGCATGTGAAGTATCTAGACCAATTCATTCATATATAGATGACTGCTAAAAAAAGTTATTGTTTTTATTAGTATTAACACTATCATCACCTAGAAGAGAGTATTAAATTAAAATTATCTATAAATTTATTTTATTTATAGGTATTATATACAATATTTATATATTTTGTATACTTTGTATATTAACTAATACAGAGTATTATATCATTCCAAAATTAAGTAACTGAATATATGACTAAGGCTTCTACCTTCTGTCAAATGGTTTTTTTGAGACCCCTAAAATGAACCCATATATGTTGACACATACTCTAACCCTGCTTTTCTTAATCATAATATATCCTCTACCTCCAGTAGAATTCTTTAAATGTTATGTTCACTACTTGCTGAATTTCTACCTTGGGATTTCCTTCTATTGCCACATGAGAGAGGTAGTTGGAATAAATACTTTTGTATCTCAGTTGAATTTAAAGGGATTAAAGAATAAAATTATACTCTACAACACTGAGCTTGTTGGGCATACAATATGTGAAATGAGTTAAATGAGGAGAATCCAACAGTACTTTTCAGGGAAACAAACTAGACAGAATATGCCATTCTTTATGGCTGACCTTACAATATAGATGAGTATGCTGACACCGCTGGTTCAAGTCTCAATATCTCCATAGCCTTATATAAAATATATAGTATGCTGACTCTCTGCAGGGAAATGGTAAGGAGACCATTCATTCTAATCCTGCAAATATTTAACAAGTCAAAATCTCTGCCATATTACTCATTGCCCAGAAAATTACCAATAATACCTAAAAGGTACCTGAGATTTATAAATTTTGAAAAGGTTTTATGTTTTACATCTATTAATTTTTGAAGAAGAAAATCATAAGTATGGAATAATCACCATTCACAGATACATAAAATAAAAAGCAAAGATTGTTATGCTGGATTTAAAAAACAGAAAAGAAAGCCTGACTAAACCATACCATATAGTAACATGCTTTAAATATGATCCAGTAATGCTGAAAGTAAAGGATGAAAAATGTACACACTACCATTCAAATATTAACTAAAAGGAAGCTGTATAGCTATACTAGTTTCAGAGAAAGTAGGCTTTAAAGCAACATAATAGAGAAAGAGGGACATCTCATTGTTAAAGGGCCAACCACCTATGGCAACCATCTAATAAAATAGTTTCATAAAACATAATGTATGAACTGACAGAACTAAAACAGTAAGAATAAAGAAAGGATGAATAATGTAATTAATATACCTTACCTAAACCTACTATGCCAATATACTAATCAATATACTAACACAATCAATATATTAATGTTGATCATATGATAAGCCATAAAAAAATTCTCAAGAAATTGTTCAAAGAATCAAAAATAACTTAGAATATTCTCCCTGACTGCAAAAGAATTTCACCACAATTCAGTAAAACATGGTAAATGGAATATAACTGCACATTTTGCAATTAAATAATACTTGTCCACATACTCATTGGGGCAAAAGGAAATTGGGAAATATTAAACTAAATAACACAGAAAATGCAACATATCACATATACCATAACTAACTCTGTGTTTATCAACAAATGTATAACTTTAAAGGCATATTTAAAAAAGAAAATCTATAAGTCAATGATCTAAGGATCCATCTCAAAAAGTGAGAGAAAATTAAACCACAAAGAAAGAAGGTGGCAGATGCATGAGTTTCCTACAGTTGCTAATAAATAAAAACAAATTGGGTAGCTTGAAACAACAGACGTTAATTTTCTCAGAGTTCAGGAGGCTGTAAGTCCACAAATCAGACTATCAGCAGGATAGGTTCCTTCTTTGGGGCTCAGAGGGAAGATCTGCTCCATACTGTCTCCTAGATGCCCATGATTGCAGGCAATCCTTGGTGCTCCTTGCCTGGCAGCTGCATAACTCCGGTCTCTGCCTCTGTGGTCACACGGCCAACTTCCCTCTGTGTTTGTCACTCTGTCTCTTCTCCTTTTCTTATAAGGACACCTGTCATATTGGATTAAAGGACCACAGTACTCCAGTATGTGCCATCTTAACTTACATGTTAATTATACCTGCAAAGATCCTATATCTAAATAAAGCCACATTCACTAGTCCAAGAGATTGGGATGTGAGCCTATCATTATAGGGGATGCAATCCAACCCAAAACAGAGGGTTATAAAAAGCAGAACTTTAAAAAAATTTTTTTATAAAAGCACAGTAGTAAATTATAAAAGTCAAAACCTGACTTTTGAAAATAATAATAAATTAGTAATAGATATTTAACAAGGCAAATAAGGAAACACTTTAATTAAAGTTGAAAGCACCTTTTTTTCTTCCTAAGCAGGTATTAATTTACCTTATTATATATATGTGTGAATCATACATATGATAAAAATGAAGAAAAAAGTGAGATAATTCATGTAGTTGAAAGAATATGGTTTAGAAAGTATAAGAAAAAGGACTCAAGTCTCAGACCTATGAATTATGAACTGCTATAACATAGACTAATCAATGAAATTCTAGGAATTTCTTTTTTCTTATTTGTGAAAATGTGAGAAGACAAGCACAATTACCATCCCATGGTATTGGTTTTAATAGTAAATATAATTGAAAACATACATTTGAATAGTAGCAAAAATAAGTTTTAATGTGATTACAGAATATATACTGTGAATTTACCAATTGTTTCCTTCCCCTTGATCATTTAGATATGGTATAAATTATATATCATGATTCTAAAACTTCTTTAGAAAAATAAACTTCATTTTTAATATTGATCCCAGAATTCCTGTTAAAATTCATAACCTCACATGTCAATTTTGTGTTTAAGAAAAACTATATTTCAGTTTGCCCTCTGCCCCTTTCAATTTAGTGTGTGAAGCAAGATATCAAAATAGCATTTTAATGAAAATAGTCATTTCATGTAAAACATTCTTAAGGAGAGCAAAACACAAAGAATCTAATTGTGACAAAATACAGGATTGCGTTTACGGTTAGCACAAGATGGGGATCTGCTTCCCCAAATGATTTGTTTTATTTTCACAAAGTAAATATTTCAAGAACACATTTTGGGAAAAGATGTGTTTTCCTTTGAGATTCAGAAAAATGAACAAAGACATAATTCTTTACCCTGACTGCCGTATACGGCTAAGTCCTCAAACAAGGATGTGATAACATTAGTATCTAAGTGTGGTTGCAAATAAAGTGGCAGGAGAAAAAGGCAGAGAAACCACAGCACGATGTGATTTAAACTGTGCAGAACAAGTTCTGGTCTTTCGGTGCCATTGTTTGAGCACTACATGGCCATAAACGAGGCGCACTGCGCTTCCACTTTGGGTTCTGCCTAAGTATTAGTGAATTATGGATTATAGCGATGTGGTGGAGCGTTCCTCCCGTGGGCCACTCATTGCTCTCTAGCTTCTTTCACAGCCTACATTGCTAGCGTCTTGTGCTGCTTCTTACATAAACCACATGCTCCCTCCCATGAGAAGATGGGGAGACTCCGTCAGAAATCCTGGTGATCTTTCTATTACCCACGATCTGCAGAAGATGGGTGCAAAGTAAATTAGAGGAAAAAAGGAAATACAGCACCTCAAACTGGATAATTTTATCCAAGGAAAATATTTGGATTGGTCCCCAAAGGATATCAGCTGGTGCCATGATAGATGAGGTTCGATGTCCCATATGATCATTTTTGCTTTCATAGATACTAATATCATTACTGACTATAAATTTAGCCTTTCAAAAACCCATCCAGAGTGTTTATTTGATGACCTTCCTTAGGTTGAGGAATGTATTATTTTTTTAGTTTTATATATATTCAAAATTAGTTGAATGATTATTTTTTACTTAATAGGAGATATTGGTTATCTTCTATCATGATGCCATATTTTTGATTGTCACAACCAACTGTTTATAAAGCTTACCTCTGTTATATCAGTCAGATTATCACACTCTAAAGCATGAAATGCCAGCTCTCATTTTTTTCCCTACCTTTTTGGTTTTGTTTTCCAAAGGATATCTCTTCCTTTGATCATTTAAAGTTTGAGACCTTATTTTAAGACATTTTTCTTTACATCTTTTTCCAGTAGTTCCTACTATAGTACTTAAATAAAACCTACAATGTGTGAATGTTGTGTAAATAAATGAACCTTAATATTTTGTACTTTAATGAAGATCTATTTTAGCAGAACGTGAAATTAATTAGAAAAAAATTTTGTTGTAGATTCTCTAACATTACTATTAAACTCCTTTATCTCAAACACTTCTTCAGAGGCACCCTTAAGAGAAAAGAAAATTTAAAAATATGCATCCCGTGTTTGAGTAATATACTCTAAATTCTGCAGCAAGGAAGCAGTCTTTTGAAAACTTATGATTTATAATTTAATGCACTCATAAATTTGTAAAAGTTCTTTAGCTGAAAGTATAATAGTAAATAAGTGTAGGTTTTGCAGAAAAAAATGTCATTTTATATACAACATTGTATTTGGTGAAAGATAATTGGCTCACAAGAAAATAAAAATAAAGTTACTTTAAAATGAACATGCATGCTATTTTGTGTTATTATGTATAGCCCTATTTATGTTCCAGGTACTGTTAGAAGTACAATGTTTACAACAGCCCTCTGAGATAGATACTGTCATTATACCGGTTTTACAGACAAAAATACCAAGGCCAGGGAAGTTAAGTTGTAACATTCCAAGATTCCCTAGATAGTCATAAAGCAGCCCTTTATACCTGTCTGGTTTCACAGTTCATGCATTTAATCACTGTGCTGTACTTACTCTCTGGTATAAAAATAATGTCAGAAATAATGGGCCATTATACTCAGAATCAAAGGAACTGATAACAAATGAAACTTAAAAGATACAACAGCATGTAGCTACTATTAAATCCAAATGTGGTTCTAATTTGAATTTTATTAGTTCTTAAAATTTTGTTTATATTTTATCTGTATTTTTGTTTTGTTTCATTGTTTTTTAAAGGCATAAGAAATATTTATATCTGGTTTTGTGTCTCTGCATATTTAAATAATGTAATAAAAATAATGTGAGCAAATATTGTGCATCTGTACTTTTTTCTTTTAAATTAATCCATACATTACTTGTGTGTCAAAAAACAGCTTGCTATGCATGCTTTTCACCAAGCTGATGTGTCAGGAGTGAGTTATATACTTGAGCTTCCTATTGTTTCTCTATGTTTATTTTATTTCATTTATTGCCTTAAAACTAATCGCCTGCTGAAGCTATATTTGACTCATAAAGGCCCTAGAAAATAGGCTCTGTTTTGTGTTTGTTCATTTAATGCTTTTCTCCTTGATTTCTACTTTGTATGGAATTATTACTCTCACCACTCTTCCTTCCCCCCACTTTACGTGCTTTTGCCTGATACGATCTGCACCAACCCTTTTATTTTCTGTGATACTTTCTTAGGTGTATTTTTTTCTAAGGAACACATAGTTGACTTTTGATTTTCAATACAAACAGAATTTGTGTATTAAAGGAAATGCTAGTCCTTATCCTTTTTCATCATGACAGGGACATTTGTTTTTCCCTTCATCACCATGTGTTTTGAATTGTGTCATTTCTATCTTTTGTTTTCTTTGTTTCTAAAGCTTATATGCTATATTCTCTTTGTATGTTCTATGTTCTCTTTGATGTTAAATTCTCAGCTGACTCAGAAAGAATCCAATCCAAACTCAATTTTATAAATAAGAATAGGAAAAGTAAGGCTCCAAAGCAACATGCTGACGGTCCTCCCACATCCTCATGAGAACCAACCGTGTATCAAGTTAACAGGCATGGATTGGGGGGGATTCCATGTGCTTCTGAGGCTTTGAAGCATCTACAGAAATCGAGTCTTCATTCTGCATTGCTGGCAGGCAATCCCCAGCGCAGACTGCAGCAAATGTGACATTTATCTGAAAGTCCTACCAGATAAATGCAGGATAGAACTTTTCCTGTCCATCTGCTGTAAACTCTCCTCTAAGAGCATCCCGACTTGCTGACACAGAGCTCATGGAAGAAGGCAGCACTGACGGGCAAACTGCTCCCAGTGTGTTTGGGAAGACGAGCCATGTGCTCATTTGTTTACACCAGGAAAGGATGGAAGACAAAGGAAAGCAACCTCATAGGCTTCCTCCGTGGAATTTCAGTTCTCTAGCGTGTTTCCGGTTAGCCTATTAGCATGAAAGTGTCAGATCTTCATCACAACCCACCGCTATATCACTACTACAGAAACCCCAGCAACCTGAACTACATACGGTTTCTGAAAACAATAGCTTAGGAAAAATTACCATATCAAGGAAAAACCTATCAGGAAAGAATCTCACAATCCACTTAACAGGATTTAAGGGATTTAAACTAAGCTAAATAATGAGAACAAGGATGTCTTATTTTGGCAGAACTAATGAAAGAAAAAGTGAAAAAACATTCATAAGAATTTGTTTAAGGTTTTGAGAAGCATTTTTGTAATATTTACAATTGATATGGCTGCAAGTGAAATACAAATCAAATTGGTGTTAAAAAATCTGAATTTATTGATAAATATGGCTAAACACAGGTACTTAAGTTACATCACCAGGAGGCAGTATTTCAACATTCGAAGTTAATTTCTAGGCAGTGTCACTATATGTTTATTTTACCAAATTCCAGTCATTCATCTTATCAGCTTCAAGTTCCAAAGAGAGTTTCTATTAACTAACAGTCTTAGAAAAAATAAAGGTTAAATACTGAGTTTTCACTGAATTTTTCACAGAAGGAAGGTCCCCTGTCCTTCCTTAAACACAGAAGGTCTCAAAGAGACTGAAGATACATTAGAAGGAATGAATCCTTCAGGAAAATCACTGTGCCCTCACTAGAAGAAGGGGTAAGCAGAAACCCTTCTTGTCTTTATTAAAACTTATGGTATGAGAACTTGGGTATTATTTTATTTGTATTATTAATCATTTTATTATGTATCACCTTATACAGAATCATCATAAGCACTTCCAATGTGATTTGTAATCTTATCTTTTTTATTACTTATTCCAATGTTTAACTGATTTAAATGCCCACCAATAGTCCTTTATTTCACAATTTCACCACTTTTGTGTTATTATGTGTAGCCCTTACTGAGTGACCTTAACATTTTTAAAGGGATGTGGATATATTTTCTGAAGCAAATATTTTATTATTGAGCATATATTTCTGTTTATAGTGCTATGGAATGTAAACTAAACAAGATAATATTTACATACTAAGTATATATTTTTAAACTATCTACACCCCAACTCTATGGAGGTGGAACCTAAGGGCTCATGTAATTCTGCCTTTCACTTTGCCTAGATGATTGGACCAAGGGGAATATTAGCTGTCAGCTGGCCAGTGACCAATCACATTTTCTCTTAAGACCTGAAGACACAAAGGCTGTGGGCAGCTATCAGGTTAGCTGCCATGAAAGGTCATGTAAAAGCAGGTGTAGGCATCAGACCATGGCAAAGCCAAGTGACATTCACTCCAAAGTCATTGAAAAATAAAAACAACAACTGTGACATGGAAACTGGTCCAGAAGAAGAAAAAAAGGCCAATTTGAATCCAGGAGAATTAAATACACGGTTGTCTTATTTCTGGGTATATATCAAGTTTGGAAAGGTGCAGCTTCATCAGTTTTACATGAAGATTTTTGTGGAATCTTGCAGTTCAAGAAGGTACTGGACAATAATAATGGGTCACCTACTTAAACACCCTAGGGCTTTCCCTTGTATTTTGCCATCCAGTACTGTAGAGTCAAGGCTGTGATCAGTCTGGCTATGTTATACAAGTTATTAGAGTTTTTAATCTACATGAATTCTCATGCAAATTTTTCTTTACCCTGTTAAATCATGTTTTCCAAAGTGGGTCATGGCTGAGTCTCTTTTTAGTTTATTAGGCTGAAATATAGTGAAGTTTTAAAATTTGCTTCTCTGTTATTTTATTTTTATAGTTACCTTTAGCTACATGATTATTACTTCTTTGCCACATGTTCTGATTTTTCTGTGCACATATAATTGCTAATCTAGAAATGATTTTATTTTATATTGTAACTATCATTTTGTGTTACTTTTATCTGCATTCTAGGAAATTGTCATGATTACACACTGTGGTTTTAATTTTTCTAATATCAATTTTGCCATTTAAAACTGTTGATGCAGTTTTATATATTCTTATCATATTGGGTTCATTAATACCACATAAGAACTAAAATGTATTTTAGAATTAAAATACTGTGCTCCAGAGAGCAATTTGGAGATAATAGTTATCAAAAAGTTCTAAGGAGAAGATAGATATACCTATGCAATGCTAATGATGAATGGATGTATCCAATAACAGAAAAATCAAGAAATATCTATAACTTATCTCAAACTCCTAACCTGTCTGTTTAGTCTTTACTACTTTCTAAATTCACCATCCATGTTTGACTTTTCAAACTAAGGAGACCATAACACATAAGCCAAAGGCAATTTTTGGTTATAATCACTTTATCTCAAGAATGTAGCTTGAATTTTTAGTGGTGCTGTTCTCAACACATCGCACCGTATTCCAAATGACCAGGATATTCTGGAGAACAAGTGATCAGATTCATTCATTCAATCTATGATTCACACATCCATTCAGAAAACACACATGTATCAGCATCCTGTACTATAGGACACTCAACCTGTTCTAAGGCATACAGATGTGTAGAGAAAGAAAAAAATGTGAAATAATGAAGCCAATACTTGATTATAGCTGTCAGTGAGTTCATAGTTTACCAGTAGAGAACTACAAGACTAGCTATGTTAGGAGAGGTTGAGTTTATTTTCCTCAGTTCTTGTCTGTGCTGCAACCA
This sequence comes from Manis javanica, assembly GCF_040802235.1. NCBI lineage: Eukaryota > Metazoa > Chordata > Mammalia > Pholidota > Manidae > Manis > Manis javanica. The sequence continues at coordinate 75,362,020 of NC_133167.1, read as the reverse complement.
AGAACTGAAGGGCAGAGACACAGAAGTAAAAGTTTTATTTGAATCCATTCCAGAGGAATGGGCTAGAGCGAAGGTAGATAAAGGCAGGTTTACTTGAATAAAGCAGAGAGGAATGAAAAATGGAGGGAAGGGCAGCTTACTGAACTGCTGCTTGGCTTTAGGGCATAATCCCTTGCAACTCCTAGAGCCAGTGTCACATGGCATCCAGTGTCCACTTGAACTGCATGGTGTGGAAACTGTTAGAAATGGCATAAAACTAAATGTGACTTAGTCCCAGAGGTATTAACATTTAAATAAAATGCTATTAACAAGAATCCTACATGTCAGAACATGTACCAGGGAGTCACTCTGGCTGGGATGGGGAGAGAAATTAAGAAAAATGGCTCTGCATCACTTCAAACAAACAAACAAAAAAAGATGCAGAAAAAGTTTTAAACCAAAATGTTAAGTTTTAATTTTAAAAAACTTTAAAAAAAGTTTTAAGCCAATAAAATTAAGACAAATGTAAAGAAAGCCTAATGTGGATATAACTTGCTTAGGCGACATCTGGGGAAGAATGTGAACGCTGTAATACTCAGCCAGGGGAACCAGGGAGGGACTCGCAGGCTAAGGAATAAGTTGCTTGTTGCAACCGCCCTGAGTGAGCCTGCTCACCAGACACCCGATCTTGCAACACTGTCATTAAAGCATCGCTCTGCTGTTCTCTTTGTCTCCCTGTCCACTTACTAAGTTTGGACCAGTGAGCACGTTTCTCACAGGAACTATGTCCCTACCATCCCAGGATCTGGGGATGCCCCAGAACACTTGATGGAGTGAGAGTATGTTCTGAGAACTTTCCAGAAGCAAAGAAAGGATATTTTCAGGCAGGCTACTAAAGAGCACAGTCATACAGCTGCAGTCCTGTCCAGGCCACCGGGGCGATGGGAACTTGCAAGCCCAGATCAGAGCTCTCAGCAGCCCCTCCCTACTCACCTGGAGTAGGACAGAGAGAGTGACCCACTCAAAGAAAGGTGAGTGTGGGCAACCTCCGAGAAGACATACATTTAAGGGTATAGGGTCTGGCATTTTAGAGGGCTTTTTTGGGTAAGGGTCAGCATAAGGCATGATGTATATAGGTGATTTATAATTCCTTTGGAGTTTTATCTAAAAATAGGGTTATTTGGGTGACTGTGTTGGTTTGGTACTTCAGCATTCTTTGTTCACATAGGTTTATTTACACTTCTGAGGTCTGTTACCTGCACTCGTTACAAAGTTACTTGATTAGGAGCTGGAGGAAGAGGAAAAACAGCATATAGGTTAAGCTAAAGAATAAGCTGGGCCCTTTAGCATGCTGAAGTACATCTTACAACGACATGACCTGATTGGTACAGTGAAGACATGGGCTGCGCTGGGATACTTTATCTGGGGAATATCCAGACATTCCAAGTTACTCGTGGCCTTTGGAGCTTCAACTGATTAACTTATTAACTCTGTCTTTTCTGGCTCCCTGGTTTTATCTGGTTAACTCTTTGAGTCCCTTTTAGTGGGCTTTACTGACCTATTCTCCCTCCACCCACTCATACCTGTTTTTCTGCCTAACAGCTATAATGTCATCTTAGAAACAGTAAGTTGTCAATAGGAAAAGAGAGGGATAGGAGTATAGGCTGGGGAACAACAAATTAACAATGTGACATTACCTTCCGAGATAGTGAGCAGTTTACCTCTTGCTGTCTCTTTGGTCTTGACCTTTTACATTATTAGTATCTTTAATAATTCAGTGAGTAGCATATATGCATTCACGATGTGTTAATGTTTGCATCACCTCCAAGGTGTAATGAAAATGAGTTTTTGAAATTTTAACTAGAAAATGTCTAGGAAATTACAGTACTCCTGGTCTATGGCACAAAGATGAATCTAGAATATATAAAATCCACATCCACACTATTTCAGTCAGAAATGGCACTCCTGCTGTGAACTAAACTGAAGCCAAGCCTCCTCACTGACAGTTACTCCCTTCATTTTCAGCTCTGACAAGGACTGATCAACATACCCAATCTGCTTTCCTTCTTGGCTAATTTAAATCCCAACAGAGATACTTGTGCACAAATGAGTAAATAATATAAATGGTGCTTATCTTAATATGCTGTACCTGTTTGAACAATCTTCTTTTTTCATCTCAAGTTAATGAAAATGGGCAAGAATTAAATGTGTGTAAACATGTTAAAAGTGTGGAGAGAAATATAAAACCTATGACTGGAAGACATTTCTCTAGTTCCATTAGAGAACCAAGGAGCCAAAATCAAACAAAAAATAGTATCACATCATAAAGAGAAAATTATACAATAATCTGAACCTGAATATGTGTATATATACGTGTGTGTGTATGTATAATTTATTAGAAAAATTACTGTACCTTTTTTCTTCTCCATAGTTCAAATTTATGCATGGTTGACCTATTGCATTTGGTGATTTTTTTTCCTTAGGTTTCCTAGAGATCAATGTGACTTTTACAACAGAGGCTATAAATGTTAAGTGAGTACAATGATAAAAATTAAGCTTCAAATTGTGACTCTCCTACTTAAAAACTGGATGACCTTGGAAAAATTGAGAACCTAGTATTTAAAATAAAAATTCTATGCCACAGTAAAAATTATTTGAAATATTTCCTTTTAAGTACCTAACACTATACCTGGTAGATAAGAGATAATTAATATTGGTTTTCTTTAACACATACAGACACACACACACACACACACACACACACACACACACACACACACACAGCCCAGATTTTCCTTTTTATTCCAAAAGAAGTTCTTTTCCTAACTGGCTGGGAATGCTATGAGAAGCCGCTGCCACGTGGAGAACTCACTCAGTTGGGAGAACTAAAACCCAATACTTTTCTTCTTTTTGGGGGCCTTTTTAATATTTTGATTTTCCAAATAATATGCAAGGCATATATTCAAATGGAATCTTAGAAGTAAACGTGATACTTTTAATTCAGACAAGATAATCAAATCCCAGCAGGGAATACTTTCATTCTTAACTCAAAACAAAGAAGTGTTTTCTTTCTCTGTGGGCATGGTGGAGATTTGAAGACATATCCTTACATCATAGCTAGATGAAAAGTAAGAATAGAGTTGTAAAGACAGGTGAATCAATAGGTAGGTAGAGAGGTGAGTAGGTAGGTAGACCTATGTTGAAATTGTATTTCACATGCCTCCATCCAAAGTCAACAGAAAGGAATAGAACAGAACAAATCTAATATGGATTTCAATTCTGAAATTCTATGATCCATACACACTGATACACAGTAAACACTGTTTTAAATTACTTGACCAACTAAGAACTTCCAACAATTGATATTCTAGTATTTTCTGGTAATACATCAGTGGATTAAAAAGTGTCTAAAGTGAGCCAGATCATGGGACTTGTACTTGGGTACCTGTACTTGTTGGAAGCATTCCTTGTTCACTGGTCTAGCTCTGTTCTCTATTACTGCTTTTGGTAAACAACACTAATGAATTATTTAGGCATCCCAGAAAATACAGACCTGGTATTTTTAATCTGAATACCTTTACAAGCCTCCCTCCTTTCCCAGGATCTGCACTTAGATGGAGTGAAAGATCAAGCAGTATGGTAGTGTAATCCTGCTGACTGGTACAGTTTGAGGGGTGGTATCGTAAGGGTAGGGGCGTCGAGATCAGAGACACCCTGAGTTGGATTTTGCTCTGCCACTCTCTGGTTTTGGGATTTTGCTGAAGTCTTCTCAAAGGGTTGTTATTAGGATTCTATGAAGTAATTTATGTATATCATTTCTTTACCTGCATGGTCTGTGCAAACAGTAGGGCAAGGCTGAAATTTGCTGAACTAAATCAGGGAAAAAACCAACAAACAAAAACCAATATTCATCCTTCTACTCCTTTCTTGTGTGTTCAGCAAAGTGCAAATTCTACTGGGAAACTTGAAAAGGTATAAAATCAAAGCAGGGCAATCAGAACTTCCGATGGAAAAGAGCTAGAGGAAGAAGGTAAGGGAACTATCAGGACCATTTCCACTTTAGACTCAATCAGTACGGATGATTCCATTTTTTTTTCATGGAAAAGAGGAAACATACTACATAGAAGGTGTTTTCGTGTAAAGCAAACATACCAGTCTTTTGCAAACTGATGGTTTCTATGGAACTTTTTACAAATGTTCTTCATTTTACCATTGTAGGAACCAAAAGAGGAATTTGAAAGAAGGAAGCAAGGGCTGGGTAGAAATGCAGACACTTAGATCTTGCACAAATATGCCAAGTGCTATTTTAATACATCAGAGCTTTAGCCACATGGGAAGGAGATTTCTGGATGCAAAATGGCTAAGGGAAAGAGGAATGAATACAAGCTAACAGGACTTTTAAGACAATATAGGATAAAATATCCTGTCCTGTTGTTTATAGATTTTATACATATATAGTGATTTTATGTTATTAAATTAACAATTTTAGAAGCTGGAATCAAAATTGTCTTCTTGTTGAGACAATGCTTCTTGTTGTTCTCCTTTTTCTGAAAGATGGATGAAATAATGCTTAGAATCTGGGTTTCTCCCTTACTTAAACTGTCCACTGTAGGGTTTGATCTGCAGAACATGGGGAAGGGGAGGGCGTGTGTAAGCAACCATAAACACTAGGAATGTGAGATCTCTTTCCCACAGCAGTATGCTTGAAGATTTGCCGATCTTACAGGAGGTGTGATCCAAATATTTGGGCTTTGGCTTCATCACGGTGTAAGGGAGGCATCATTAGGAGCTACAGAGAGTTGGATTTGACCTTAAGAGCCTCCATAAACTGTCTATCAAGCCAGGCATCTTTGGAGAGTACAGATTGAAATTGGAGACCATGCAACCCACTCTGGGAGTTGCAAGCCATATATATAATGTGTGTTAAACATGGAATGGGTGATAGTATAGCAGTCTTTCTATATAGTCTATTCATTTTAATATTTAAAGCCTCACCAAAAAGGATTAGGGGGAAAAAAACCTACCTAGTATATGATTATTTGGTATACTTTGACTTTGTTTCAGAAAAGTATGCCTAACAACAATACCAATAACAAAAAAACTTCTGATAGCCATTCCTGTTCTCCTTGGTAAGTGATTTTGACTGTCCCTTGTAGTTGATCTGCTCAGACTTGCAGACCCTGTAATATTTGAAGTTGAAAAGTAAATTGTATGTTACAGTAATTCTTCTGTTTTTGTTGTTCCCCCCAGTACCCATAATAATGCCAAGAAGACAATAGGCATTCAAAAACTATTTCTAAATTCACATAGACTTCATTTTTAGAATCTTTCCTAATGTGAACTCTAAAAGAAAACCAAGTTGTGTTTAATTCCTAGATCTGACATTACCCCTGGGAAGCTACTTGACTTCACTGGGATTCTAGTTTCTTATCAGTAAACAGTGATAACAAACCTCACCTCCGAGGACTTGTATATAAATTAGTTACGGGACATAACATTCCACCATACTTGGGAAACAGTAAATCATCAACAAGTGTTAAGTCTTATTATCTCCCTTTTTAACATTTTGTCATCTATCAATATGTGTTACAGCAGGTATCAGATACAGGACAGTATTTGCTTCTCTGGAAATAAAAAATAAAAAAAGAAGATGAAAGTAAATATATTTAACATGAAAATTTGATAACACACTTGCTAGTGTTCCAGTTAAAACCGGTATTTCAAGGTGTTGGGACAGGTAATTTTTTGAATGAATACAAATCAATACTTATATAGAGAAATAGCAGTATGCCCCAATCCTCTTTAACAAATTGTAATAAGATTTTTAACGTTTCAAAATTGTATGTTTAACTTCAAGGTGACTAATACCTTATTAGTATTTCTTCCAAGAAACAGTGATAACTGCTCAAGGAATTTTCTTAATGAGTCTAGAAGTGGCCTCAAAATCTTTCTGAGAGCCCATACAACAGATAAAACTTATTTGCTATCAATGTCTAGCCTTTCTCCAAACTGAGAGTCTAGGGGATTGACTGTTTCCTGTAATTTTGTTTGCTCAGAATTAAGCAGAAAGCATCTTTAACTCTTAGCCAGAGTCTATGGGACCTTTTCTGAAACAGACTAATCTTATCTCGTTTCCTTTCTCTCTTATCAGTTCTGATTTATTTTAATGAGCAGCAGCTGACCAGTTTAAAAGTTAAATTACTTGTTTCAAGTTTTCATTTAAAAATGTTTGTTTGTTGACTTTTTGCATTCTGTTCTTTACTCTTAGATGATCAATCACAATGACAAGCTGGGATTCTGTCATCACCGTGGAGTGTTTCGTGCAATCAATAAAACGACAACATGAATAGTCTTGTGTGCTACAATATGCGTTAAGTGTTTTCTTTTTAAAGTCAACGTGAATCATCTGATTGTTCATATAATATGACGATTTTAAGGAAATCATTCACTTCCTGTTGCTTGCATTTTTCCCATTCACATTGAAAACTGTTAATGGTAATGACTAACTTGCTTTCTTTAAATTGAAGTTAGAATGATGACACTGCATATGCAACTGTTTTTGAAGAAGGAGCAATTTTTGTTCATTTATTTCTAAATTGATAAAGTAGAGACAAAGAACATTTTAGTCCCATGCCAGCATTCATTCCATCAGTGGGTCATCTTTTCCAATTTGTGGGGCCCGCATTATACCCCATGTAAATGTTCCGTGCTTATGGAGGAGATCATTTCACTGTATCAAGCATACCCTTTCTCTTTCATCTGTGTTTTCTTGCAAAATGACTTTAGAAGGACACTCACAAAGCTGGAAATGCATTGCTGATTTGTTCCTAGTCTGTAATATCTAGGCACACTGTTAAATGACCTGAAATTTGAACTTGCATCCAAATTGTGAAAGATTCAAAATCTATTTTAGTTCCCTGAGCAAATACAGTTCTCCTCAAAGTGGTGTTATTTTAATGTTAATGGTTTAACCCAATTAGTCCTTATATTTGCGACCCTGAAGTATTAAGTGCGAAAACGTTCACCTTCAGGTTTTTACAGATTTTTATTTATCCTGTGTCGTATATGCCTCTATTATTAAGGCTCTACCTCATGTGCCTTTCCCCTGAATCCTTATGTAAAGGCATTCAGAGCCTAATGTGCTTATAACTATTAAATGCCACGTGTTGGTCTTCTGTGCTATAATGAAGTACATCCGCGCCTTGCGAAGCTCTCTGGCAGCTATCTCCAGAGTTCACCGTCCGCCAATCAGCGTCCACAAATGTAACCACTTAAATCTGATCCCACTGTCTGAATCAGTTACTCAGATAAAAGGCAGCCAAGATCTAAGCCCTGCTCCATGTGGGACCCTCTTAATACTTCCCCCCAGAGTGGACATGGTTCCTCTTACCAGGAGTGTCTGTTTTTTGTTTCTTTCACTCATTCTTTATCTGTCTACTCCCATGTCTCCTCCTGGATTCTTGCGCACGCTGCCTTAAGCAGGAACCAATTATGCAGAATTTAACCAAAGGCTTTCTGAAACTCAAACAGTCATAACATATGTACTGTCACTCTCAACATTGCTGGTACCGCTTCAGATTGGAAAGGATGTGAAATAGGCAAATATGTTTTCTCAAACTAAATTTATCATTTCTGTTTTATTCTCTGGGTTAAAAGAAATCACAAGTCAACTTTTAAAAAATCTTTTTTAAATACATATTTATGCTGCATAATTCTCAATCAGATTTCTAGAAACTACTTGGTTGATGGATTTTCCTTGAATCATTTTTAAGCCAATGCATTATTCTGTTTCACTTATTTTCCATCAAAGTGAAATTGTGATAGCAGTATGCAAAAAGAATTTAAAAATTTAAAAGCTCTGATACAGATTTACATGTTTACAGAAATGGCCAGGTTTTATTTGCAGCTACCCTTCAAAATAAGCTAGAGATGTGTGTTAATACATGCTCTCCCAAGCTGCATTTTATTAAGCTCAATCTATTGCACCTCATTATTCTACTGCCTATGAAAGCATGGCTACAGTTCATTTCATTTTTAGATAAGTGAGTAAGCCTTTATTTGGTATCATTACGATGGCTAAATTTTCTGAGCTTGTGTTTGCTTCCAGGACAAGAGTGGTAAGTGAGTTTGTTTTGGCATTTGAGTATTCAACAGTTTCCCCATTTACTGGTGAGGAGCTGTTGGTGAGCATTTGATTTGTGCTTTATGAACTTCATAGACAACATCATATTTATTTTTTTCTTACAGAATCTTTTCAGGCAAGTGTTAATAGTTGTATTTTTTTCCAGATGAGGGAGTTGAGATTTACAAGTCTTAGTAATCTGTGTAAACTCCATAGTCAAACTATTCAAGTTTGTACTCAAACACCAGAATCTTCTGAATCTGAACTATTATATTCCTAGCCACTGAATATATGCTGCTCCAGAAAACGTATATACATGCACAGAGACCCAGACAAAAAAAAAAAGTGCCTCAAAAAAGAAATCTCTTTCATGAACTCAGCTAGAGAGAAAGTTGAATGAGATCTTGCAATTTCCCCTGGGTGACCACGATTTTTTACTGGGAAAGGGAAAGAATTAGAAACAAGGACTAAAACTCTACCTTAGGAATTATCATTGTTTTTAGCTAGCCTGTAAATTGGAAACCTTTTCCTCAGACCAGGTAGTGAGCACTTTTGGGTTTGTGGATCTTGATGTGGTCTTTATTGCAACTACACAGTAACTCGGTGGTAGGCTGGAGCATACTACATACTCTACTTATTGGAGTCTGGATTTTGTAAAGAGGATATAGAACGAGGCACAGGAGGAGAGCCATGATCTTAAGCTTATGCTACTCTGGTACAGTCCTTCCATATTCAATATTATTCAATATTATTCAATATTAGGCTTTACCAAGGAAAAAGGCTTCTCAATGGAGCTCTGTTACTATCTGCAAAGACCAGACCACAGAAACTAGGGTTTTACTCTGATGAGGAAAACTGGCATCAGTTATTGGCTATGGGGGAGTGGTGGGGGGGAAGAGGAAGGCAACTTTGCTGAATGTAGAAATTCTCAGGTAGTAACAGTATAATCTCAGTGTGAGCACTTGGTAGTTAGTGACAAGTTCTGGAAGAAATTAGTCACACAGATGCAAGGCTCATTATTAGAGGTTTGGAAAGAAGATAACACAAGTGGGTTGCTCAAGGAAAGAACTCCACATGGAGATGTAGAAAGTTCAGTGGAAATATTAAAAATTAGCCTGTGAAGTGGTGTTTGACAGCAAGGTGTTAAAATAGCCAAAATGCAGCCAGAAGAAAAATAAAAGTTGATGTAAGACCTCAGACATGAAACAGTAAGGACTGTAACACATTAACAAAAAGGGATTTGAATGTTAAAAAGATGTTAAAAATATGATACACATTTTGAGTAATTCATTTCAAATGAAATTTAGAAAAAAATGCATGCATTTGCTCTTTTCCACCTCAAATGTAGGTCAAGAATAAAGTACTGGAGGTGGGAACAAAGGCCCAACTGGATTACTGTTGCATGAAATTTACACACACACAAATATTCATGTAACAAAACTATTACATAATAGCAGTCTTTTGTGTCACTCTACTTTATTTTGCCTCCCCATTTCCAGGATCACCTCCTCTTTTCATCTGGTCAGATATCCATGCCAATTAAGTGTTACTCAAATGATTGTGAACACCTAATAGACTTCTTGTTAAACTTAATTGGCCACCACCAAAATTTAGCATATTGTCTGGGTAGCTCTGAGTTATATGGACTCATAAAGCAGGAAGGGAACAGTATTTCTGATGTCTTTCTGGCTGGACATTTATACATAAAACCATTCAGAATTATGATTTTTTTCATGGGGACTTAGATTTATGACAACATACAGATGTTTCCATTTCACCTAGAGAAAAAAAATCTGCTATATAATATCAAAGATAAAACTTAATTGAACCCACCAGATGATGATAAAGAAACAATGTTACACTTCAGATGACTTAACTACAGCTTTGTCCCTGGCCCTTTTCTCCCTAGCACCCTGTGGATTTCTTCCATGGCCTTTCCCCTCTTTGAAGTCAGTGGGAGCTCTGAACCTAGAAAAGTCACTCAGAGTACAGACCGCCAAAAGGACAAGGCTATTTGACTTTCTGCCCTCCCAAGGATCATGGGGTGAATGAATTAGTAACCAGAAAGAAAAAAATACATATAAATATCCTAACCTTAGTCCAAATGCAAAGCAAGCATTTTTCTTTTTCTTTCTTGAAATTCAGCAATGTTTCCTTCACTTTTAAAAAAAATTTTGCTTTTACCTTTGCCCTTCCTGTTTCCAACAGGGGTTGGAAGTACTTAAAACTCTTCAGAAAGTATGCTGTGTTGATATTTCTAACAGAGACTAGAGCAGAAAGTATGACTTATGAACCTCTACCCTTCTGATGCACTATCACTGAAGCTGGGCGTGCAAAGCATGAACGTATCAGGCTTGCATTAGCCCTCAAGGGACGGCCAAGATCAAGGACTCGTTGATGGGGATTTCAAAAGATGGATAACCAAGCAGCCTCCTTCAGCGTGCATTAGCACTAATAATTAGTAGAGAGCATTACCCATGCTTTCCTTAAAGCAGAGATGTTCTTATTTCACTGTATATGATTTTTAACAAATATCATTTATTAAAACATTTTTGAATCCTTAAAGGAAATATATTTTATAAACCCTTACCATAATGCCCCATCATTACATTTCATAACTATTGGTATTTATTAAACATACAATTGCTATCTTATTAAAAGTTAATGCCTATTGGACCCATTTATTTTAATAGATTACTACTTTAGCTAGTTAATATCAACCTCTCCTCTACTTGCCAATGGATGAATAAAATATTTAATTACTGTATATTAAAATTTTCAGGGTAGTTTATTTTTATTGCACTATTAGATTTTCTCTTTTAATCTTCTTTGACTTTCCTGGACCTGTGCAATTCACCTGGCAACTTTTCAATCACATAAGGTACAGACATTTTCCTTGGTTTTGCAGTTAAGAAATGTGTCTGGTGTATAGTGAACCAATAGATGGATTTTGACAGTGATCAACTGAATTTATTTTACTTCATAGGTGTTAATTGAATGCTGTTTACATGTAAGAAACTATGTTGAATATTTTAGGGGACAGAGAAAGAGGCTGGAGAGTAAAACTATCTGCCCAGAAACAAGGGGTACCTGGGTTTTAACTTTGAGTGTTAAAACTGGAAAAGTCCCAGGCAAACCAGGACAGGTTTTTCACCCTGATGTCCTGTTCTTAGGAAGCTTACCTCAAGGAGAAGAGGTTAATGAATAAAGAATAGATGCCATCATATCACCTTTCATAAGATGGCCCACCAATACAAATAGGTACATATTATTTCTGGGTAATTGGCCAGAAAAGATGCTGTTATAGTAATTTTGTTAATACTGATGATAGTCACGATTTTGGCCTTATTTTATTTAATGCAAAACCTTGTAGGACATAGAGGTATGGTACTCTTCATCCTACAGATCAAAACATTGAGGCCTAGGAAGGTTGAGTAACTTATCAGAGGTCAAAAGTGTAAGGTATAGCCAGGATTTGAACTTGAGCAGTCTAGGTTCAGAGCTCAAGTTCTTAACCAGAATTATTACCTGCCTCAGCAGTAGTGCTTGATTTGGCATTAGGGCAATTATTACTCAATTTAATTGGGGGCCAATCATCTCACTCTTAGAGCTAACACAGCAAGTGCTACAGGCTTGAACTAGCTTTCCTAACCGTCAGCCTAATTTTTCCATTATACCACAGTATCTCTAAAATAATAGTTTACTTTTCTTATACCTACCTAGCATAATGTTAGCCTGTATAGTAGCATTTTATTCATTATGATAGACAAAGAGGTATGGGAGAAATCAAAGGAATTTTGGAAATGATCACTTTCTTGGCATTTATAATCAAGCTGGGAGAGGAAAGATTTGTTTTGTTTTATTTTGGATCCCTTTATTACTTTTCAAGCTGCGGTATTCTTATAGAGATGTAAACTGCATTTGAACAAGGAAAAATAATAGAGTGTTTCCACTCTGGTTGAAGCAGGTGAGCAAGATTTAGAACTCCAGCTACTTGACACCCCATTCCTCTTATCGCCCAGGGCAAGAGCCCACCTAGAATTCTGACCGGCATGGCTGGAGAACCATTAGTGCAAATTTGAGGGCCTTGGTATCTATGGTCACATCTAAGTGAAATAATGAAGATCCCTCCTGGTACAGTGGGATTTGATGTTGGCCTCAAGGCATATGTAAGGTTTCACTGATTGTACTTAGGAAGTCATTTTATTCGGTGGGGGTGGAAGTAAAGCTATTTAACAGAATCAGTGAATTTACATTGAGAGGTGATGGCAACAAAGATGGTGTAAGCTTACGAAATGTTTGACTGTGACGTCATGCCTTATAGACTATTTTGTAAGAAATGATAGTGGCTAAAAACAGGTAAATCAAAGGCATGAAGCTGATGAGTCCTCAAAATAGGCTTAACATACATGAAATTTTGTTCCCTATTTACCACACTTCAAGGTTTTTCATGACTTCAAAGATACGTGATATTGGCAGAACTCTCAAACTACTAGAAAAATTAAAAATTCAGCCCTATTTCATTTGATTGTCTTAAAGAACTGTAAACTTAGCATGAGAATCCACCTAAATGTATAAGAAGACAAAATAACACAAAGTCTCATTAAATGACATGGCATATTGGTGAAATGTGCAGACTTCTACAAGTTGTCAGGAGTAAGCAATGATGTGGCATGGATAATTCTACCTGACTACCCCATTATTTAAGCTACAAAGTTTTGTTTACAGATGAAAAAGAGTTCAGGGTGTATCACTGGAATCCCAATTTATGTTTCTGGTCATTACACAACGATAGCCATCAGAACAGGAAGAGTCAAGGATTTTACGATGTATTATAATATCTAATTGACTTACATATAGTAACCATAAGGACATTAAAATTAAGTAGAGAAATATCTAAAAGAATTTAACCCAGAATATCAATATTTCAATTTCTCAATAAAAAATTGAGAATTTAGCCAATCAGGGTTGATATAATTAGGCTTTTAAATGTACTGAGTAATTAATCTAGTCTTACACTTTTATATTGAGGTCTGGTAAAGCTTATACATACTAAGGAATGATTTATGAGAATGCCACACATATTTTACTTACTTGGTTCATAAGATTCACTTAAGTACTTTGGATAGTTTATTGTCAACTGGATAATTTAATTATGTAAGCATAAAAGAAGATATAATCATTCCTCAAATAGTTTAAAATGGTTGGGAAGTGTATTTAAATAAGTTTATAAATGGAAAAAGCACTTACTTACAAAAGCCTCTTAAGAGTGATTAGCATTTGCTAGGCTTACCAATAAATATTAAAGTAAAAAGAACAAAAAAACTCCTACAATTTAAGGAATGTAATTTCAATATATTTAATAGTGAATGTTAAATCAAAGTATTTGTGAACAGAAAATCATCTCTGAGGACATAAAAACTCACTTTGACATTAAATAGATGAATTCACTATAAATTGAAATACTTTTGTGTTACTTAGCAATAATGCAACTATTCAGACATGGAGAGGTAGTTGTACTAAAACAAAAAATAAATAAAAAGCTACCATGTGACAGAAGACACTCCATGGAAAGTAAGGAAAGGTTGTATTTTCAACATGTCTTAGCCTCTAGACAACCAGGAACTGAAATTATGAGGGGAATCAGGGTAAATATTATTACATGGAAGAAGTTTCCATGGCTGAACGGACCACTTCACATCTTGCATAATGAATGCCATCATCTCTGTCCTAACTTTCATGCCACCTCAAAACACAAAGCGATTGAGTTATTTTACACTATAATTAACAAGTAGATGACTCCAGCCTTAATCTCATTTGATTGAAAAGGTATGGCATTCACGATTGAAAGTAAGTGTGGGCCACATAGTGAACACTACATTGGCATTCAGTCCAGTTGATGCCTGGGGTGGAGTGAGACAGGCGTCTGCTGCTTATATTGCAATCATCCATTACTCTTCAAGTCGGCCAGGAGGGCAGTTCTATGATACTATGAATGATTGAACGCTCTACTATCATTCTGAACATAGTTGATAAAGGAGATATTTTGGGCTGACTTTATTACATAGTTATGTAGCCCACATAGCCTAATAGTATAATTTAACAATCAAATTTGAAAGCCATTTTGTTTCCTAAATAGTTTGGAACCCTCTGGAGGCAAACAAAGCCCCACACACTTTCAGCCACCACAGAGGCAAAAGTACTCATTAGTGAGAACCACATCAAGGCAACGGTTGGGGGTTTTCTTCAAAAATGAAACATTTGTGGCCAGCTGACATTGCAGAAGGTTGGGTTCAGCAAACTGTATCAAGAGGGAAGTGTTTGCTGACAGTTTGACAAAAGTACATGTTGCTTTTCTTTACCAGAGGAGAGGTTAGGCGTTATACCACCACTCCCAATGAGACCTTGGGGTATTGTGAGCTATCCATTCACAGCTTTCCCAGTGATGAATGAGGTCTTAGCAGATGCCTTGCAGAGAGGGTTAGAGAAGAATAGATTCCTCACGTGTCTGCCCTTTCCCCCCCAGATTGGGCAAGGCAGATGATTAGGGAAAAAATGGTCTGGGCAGTTTAATGAAACCCATCTGCTTTAGCTGTTAATGGAAAAGTTCTTCAGAAGCTCTTAAAAACAAAGTGCAATTGAGTTTTAAAAATTATATATATGTATATATCTTTATACACACAATCCCATACACATGCACACATAGCAAAACATTGATTTATTTATTCCAAGGATAAAACCTTCCTTGCCTGCATTCCCAGAGGAACAGGTAAACATTGATGAATCCACATCAACATGGGCCCCTGACTACCCAGCTTTGATATCACTAGATGGTTATGTTGATTGAACATAGAGGAAACTGAACCAGTGTAAATCCAAACCATTTTAACCTGTTAGGTTTGCTAAATAGCATAGGGAATTTTATAGTGAAAGATAGTTTGTTGAAAATACCTGAATGTACTGACTACATGAAGTCTTGAAATCACACTGACTATTCCCTCCATCACCCGCCACACACAGGACTCACTGAAGCAGCTGAGCACTAAAAAAGAAGGGGTGAAATGGTTATTTCAACCTATTTGCTTCACAAATAATAGATGATACTCCAAAGAGATTTTATTCTACACTTATTTAGACACTCTCTCATTCCATATGATATATATTTTTGTTTCAATCAGGTTTATATCAAAATTCAGTTCATTTTCACACATGTCCAATATTTAGTACATTGAAAAATATGAATAAATATATATCTTGCATAAGTGTCTGCTAAAGAAAGAATAAAACATGCACAGAAATACGGGTGAAATTAAAAAAAGAATAAAGCATTAACTCTGTTGAATATTTTTATATTGAAATTTTGATACTTTACAACTGTCTTGGAAATGGGTTTCAGCCCCAAGCAAGTTCACTATCTATTCAGGAAGACTGAGGAATGAGGATGGAACATTCTTGGGTTGAAAGGGTTTATTACCCGGCTTGTTCTCCCGGCAATAGGTTGAGCACTAGAATTACGTCTGCAGGTCTGTAATCCTCGTCTCTGCCTCCGCCCAGAGCACTGGGCTAAGCTCTTTATATAGTGACTCAGTCAATAATAGCTTATTGCCTACGGGTGTGGAAGCAGTAGCCTAGCAGCAGGCCAGTTACATCATCAAGAAGTTCAGTTTTAGGTGAGGATCCTGGCCATAGGAACTCAAACTTTCCCTTCAATAACATTTCTTAAATACTTAAAAACAATGTATCATGTTACCAGGAAACTAATATTAGTAGAGAAAAATATAATGGGCTGATATATTGTAAGTGAATTGAAATTTGGGGAACTAGCCCTTAAAATAATTTCAATTTCATTAAATTTATTTTTATTGAAGACATTCTTCATAAGATGAAAGTGTTTCAATTGTCTAGTTCTTCCAAAATCAGGGCATTTTTCAAATCTATGAAGAACAACTAGGAAGCTACCCTAGTATTTATTTAATTCACAGCAAGGGACAATATTTTTAACTATTAAATGTCATGTTTATTCTATTTTATGAAGAAACAACTCATAGCATCAGTTTTAGAACATGAACTCTCATCTACTTTAATGCATATAACTTGCTTAATTAAACAGAGAATGTCTATACTAAGGCAGGCTTAGTGGGAACATGTTATAAAACCTTTAGAGACCTTCATGTCTATACCAATGGTTTGTAAACTTTAGAATATTCCAGAATCATCTGAAGGGCTTTATAGAACATTGCTGCGCTCCACCCCCAGAGTTTCTTATTTGGTTGGTCTGGCCAATCATATGCCTTTTTTATAAGTGCCCAGGTGATGCAGCTGTGGCTCATCTGAGGTCTACACTTGGAGAACCTCCAGTTTATAGTACCAGTTTAATCACTACATGCAAACCCACAGTGGGAAAAAGAATGAAATATGAAATAAAGAGGTAAGTTAACCACAAAGAAGGCCAATGTTCTTCTGTTTCTGGAAATAGCAACTTTTTTTGGTTTCTCTCTCTTCTTTTTGCTTGCCCAGAAAACCAAACAAGAACCAGGAAATAAGAGGAAGCAACATGAATAGGCCGTTGAGTTACATCATAAGTCATAGCAGTTTGACCTTACTGTAGAACAGTTTTCCAAATCCTTCTGACGTCATGAGGCATCCTTTTCCTTTTCTACAGCTTACTAAGGTGTTATGGTAATTTTATACAGTTAACCTGGTTTTATCCTTGATAATCTTTTATCTTTTGTGTCATCACTCCATAACAGAACAAGTCTGACATGATGATGATATAACCTCTTGCAAAAGCTCTGCTTTCTTTATTCATGCAAACCTTATTTGTTGAGACTTGGTGGGCTATTCCTAGCTCTCTAAACTATTTTTATTACAAATTCACATGGACCTCAAGGGTTGTGGCTTTTCCTCTTCACAGCTGGGATATCCTGGAATAGCCCACAACAGGCTTTCCCCTGTTGGCTTAGCCATTGTTGCTGTTTCATTACCGGGAACATCAAAGCCAGGCATCATGTTTGGATAATAAGGATGTGCTTTCATACCTAGTCCAGGAACCAATTTAAGCCTCTTCCTCCAAAAGAAAGCAAGAACTACCACTTCCTTTGTGTTTACTCTCAAACTGCATCCAAATTTCTATATCTGCATCAATTTTCTATAAAGCCCTTCAGATGATTCTGGAATATTCTAAAGCCTCATTACAACAATAGGGTGATATTCTAGAATCCTGAGCTACTATCCCATTTCTCACAATGTGGAAACTCACCAGGACACTAAACACAAGGAGATGTGAACCTCATCAATGTTGTGGTATTTTTATATCAACCCTTTATTAAAAAACTATCATCTCTTCCATATCCACCTCCCCTTTGTTTGGCAAAAAGTTGATTTATATACACTCACTAGTGGCTAATGGGTAGCTCTGGGAATGTCCCTTAACATCTCAGGGACTTCATTTTCTTCAGTGGGTGGGTCTGAGTATACTCTCAAATGATTAACAGCTTTAAATGGGAAGAGTCTGTTGTACCAAATTAAAGCAATTATAGTCACAATCAGAGTCTAACAGATAACGTGGTTTGAGATCAAAGTTTTTTGTCTTCCTTGTACTAGACTCCTAACTGTGCTAGATGCAAATCTCATTTTATAAACTATGGATAGAAAGGAAAAAATCACAGGCTATACAGGCATTCACTCAAGTTTTAATTTATGCAACGTCTTACTGACTGCCATTAAAATATTCATAAGCCAGTTTGATAACATCAAGAGATACTCTAAGCCCATCACTGGCTTTACACATTTTGCCCCTGAGGAGAAAACAAATGTTTTGGATTTTGTTTTGGGTTTTTGTTTTTTTTTAATCAGAAAATTCATTTTCAGCAAGAATGTCCCCAAACTTTCCAAAATGCATTTAGAAGGATTCTGGCAAATAGTTCTTTCTCAAATGTGTCACGCTGTGCCAGCTGTCTGTATATTTTCCATTTATACTGATGTTGCTTTGGTCTTTTGATGGAAGTACAAGTAAGGGTTCAGCAGCCACAGCCACTTAATGGAAGTGAACAGCATTTTTAGACACCCCAAATTTTCATCATCGAACCTATTTAGGGAGACTGCACAGCGTCATTTTTCCTCCAATCTCCTACTGATTTTCAATGCAAATGCTTCCAGCCTCACTCATGGCCACAGGATTTAGTTACTCACTTGACTGAAAACCATGTCAATGCAAATTCAGAGGATAAACCAGCATGCAAATCCCCAAGGCTTCAGCAAGTTATAATTCAGCCACAGTATTAGCAAAACAAGATAGCAATTATACAAGGAATCAGCTGAAAGGTTATTTTTAATTTAACATTTCTGCATCTTTGCAGCTGGGAGAAATGAAACCCTGCCCGTTCTTTCTTGTAAAACCCCACCCGGTAGAAGCCAAAAGCCATATGGTGCATTTCCATAGCCATGTTCTAAGATGGGGCACACTCAGACACATGCACGTCCAGTCACACAGACTTCTTCAGGAAGAGTAGACGTACTTCTGATGAGGTCAGACTGCCGTATTTTCTTCTAGTGTTCTTTACTAATCTCTCAGAGATCAGCACATAATTGGCATCTGTTAAAAGCTAGGTATTTGAAGGTAATCAGCCATGGGCATTATTTCACCCTCATTTCTGAACTTTTACCTCTGGTCTCACCGTTTCTCTTTGATCCCACCTCTGGGTGCTGTAACTGAGGTAACTTCAGCTAAGACAGGCAGAGGAAGAGAATCCACCTTTAGTCACTGTGTGAGGACATAATTTTTGACTGGTGGAGCTATTTAGTTTGGGTCTAGAGAAATGAAAGCTTTCTGGTAGTGTACCATGTAAAAAGGCAGCAACCCTCCACTACTCATGCAGGATTTTCAGGACCCTAGAAAGGCAGGCACAGTTTTGGAAGGGAGACAGGGGAGTTGTGTGGTCACATTTAGGAAGGGCTGGAGTTTAGGAAAGCAAAGAGCATGCTTGAGAACAGAGGTCAGCATGGCAGGGTTGGAATCCAAAACTCCTCTATCTGCTGGGTGAACTGGACGAGTTACTAAGCTTCCTGGATCTTAGATGTTCATCCTTAAATGTCTAATTCCTTGCTTCTCAAAGTGTGGCCAGCGGTAGTGACACCCCAAAACCACTGAATCAAAACCTGCCTTACAACAAAATTCTGATTGTGTGCATGTTAAAATTTGACAGTCACAAGGAATACCATACACTAATTAAATCTTTTATAAATGGTAATTTTATTGATTAAGCACTTACTATTTCCCCAGTGCTGAGGTAGGCTTGGTGGATACACAGAAATCAGAAACTAGCAGCGGCCTTTGCTTCCAGAGTAGGAGAAACAGACTTAAATCTTATAAATGAAAACCTACTTGTACATTAAGATGAATGCCCTGATGGCACTGAAAGAAGCTTTATGATCACAAAGAAATGCACGTGGACAGGGGTGTCACAGAAGCTGTATGACTGTCCTTACCTTGTTCAGAGACCCCCCCCCCCACACACAACCATTATTTCTTCTTTCCCACTACATTTAAGTTTGAACAGCTTGTGTGTTAACCAGTCTTGTACTTCTGAATACATGTTAGATCCTCTTAGGTGTGCACATTTTTTTTCTCCTCCTTGACATCTAATCCTGGACTTCCAAACAACTATGCCCCGTGCATTAACTCAGCAGACGTCACTTTCTTCCTCAGTGAGGTTCTCTCAAAAAGGATATTTAGCCTGGTAGGGGAGATGTATCTCCTCACTATTCCAGACAGCCAGTGGAGCATCCTCGACGGCTCAGGATTGTGAAAGGCCAAGATCCCTCTCTGGACATGTTATTATTATAGTAATTACTTTCTCTTGGTTTATCCTCCTTTACGTACTGTTCTCAGACCCCAGTGAGTTCTGACCTGCCCACCTAAGACTGCTGGTTCCTGAGTTCCCTATTAGCAGTAATAGCGCAGCCACACAAAATGGCAATGAATAGAGACCCGGAGACACCAAACCTCCAAACTCAGGAAACAGAAAAGAAGGATCTCAAAGTCATTATTCTTGGACACTGCAGTGATCAGCATTAGAACAATACAGGCATTTAAGAAAAAATAATAACCACACCACGGCTATAATATGCCTGCCAGAAATAGTAACTAATAGTCATTAACTATTAATTATGATATTAGCTATTAGTCCTTAATTAATATTTATAGAGGCTTATCTCATTGGTGCTTGTTCATCTCTGTTAAATTACCTTTAAATGCACGTCTGACAGTATCATTCTCCAGTGTTTATCGTGCTTTGACAGATCCCCCCTAAACAGTGTACTCAGAGTACAATTTCCTACAAGTCCCTTCAGTTACCACAGCCCTTCCACCGTGGATCCTACTCACCTACAGTATCAAAGAAGGATGCCTTATTCCTCCATGCATCTGAGCGCTTTACCACACTTTCTCCCATCTGAAATCTACATATGATTCCATTCTCTCAGATGAGTCTCTTTTTCATTCAGTTGCTCCTATTTTCTTGGTGAGGTCTTCCCTCACTTCCTGAGGACTAACTTGAAATTCCCAGTAAAGACTTCCATTAACTATTTTCTTACCCTATATTTTTGTGATTACATATTTATGTGTTTTTGCATCTATTTTTACATTATACTGTGCTCTCAGGAGAAAAGATCCTGCCTTTCAAATTGTGTATTCCCAGAGTCTAATATAGTGTCTGAAGCATAGTGAGCAGTTGGAAAAATGTATTTGGAACATCAGGCAGGAAAAATTGTGTATATTTTAATAAATGAAATGAATGAATGCACCCAGGTCATAATCTGCTTCCATCCATAATTAAAAACAGAACAAAAATTAAATGCCATATCCTTGGACATTGCTTGTTCCTTAATCAGTGCTGAAATATTTGTAAGATCAACAAAAAGAATACTTAAAGAAGACAGACAGCTCTACCTCTTAGGTCCTGACCACTGAAATTGTCTCCCTTGCTTATAATAACTCTACAAGTATGTAGGGACTTTTTAAAACTTTCAAATCAAATGCCATGTTCGCAAAATATTTTTTATTAGTAGAACAACTTTTGTGGTTCCCAGCATAATTTGTAAATATTATCTTATCTTATCAATTCTACTAATGCAGACAGGCTGAAAACATTATACTTATGCCCCAGATGAGAGAGTCCAGGGGAGTGCATGCCTGTGTGTGTGTGTTTGTGTTGGGTAAAAATCAGTCCTTCCTATGCTAACTCCTTTACAGTCTGTCTCTCTCAGCTCATTGCTAGTCTAAATGAAGATCACCATTAACCAGATGATCGGGCAGTGATCTGGGGCAATCATTTAAATGACTCTCCTACCAGGTTTTACACAGTGTTCATTCTGTATAATGCTAGGGAACTAGTCAACAACATAACTCTCTCTCTCTCCCTTACAATCTCTGTGTCAATTTCTCTCTTTCTCAGTAATGGCTTTCTGTAACACTTCCTGTTCCAAATTACAGGGAAAGTGAAAAAGCATGGACATGTGTTCTTCTCTCAGAGAATTCACAATTTGATGGATGCAAAATTTTTTCTCTATTTTAATCGTAAATGCTTATACATGGTAGTAAATAACACAGTCCAAACTCTATTGCAGGCATGCACGTGCCGACATGGTCCATACTATTTGAGAAAGGCTTCAGGGAGCCAGCTTCCCTGGGCTCTTAAATTCTTCAATAGCAGGACCACATCTTGGTTTATCTAATCTCATTCTTTGCTCTTCTAGGGACTCTAACCATGCTATTAGCCTCATTTCCTCTCAGTTTCTATCCTGCTTTATTTCATGCTTTCTTTTGCTTAAACTACTTTGTGCACTCACTCTACCTTCTCCACATATTCACATTATGCTCATCTAGTATGATGGCATTCCCCATCCCCCAAAATAACTGTTTCCTGGTGATACCTTTTATTCCTGAAGTCCTAGTAAATATTACAAAGGTTAGCATATAATTACATATTGATTTTTATTATTCTTTATATGATCCATGTATGCACATCTTATTTCCCCAAAGCTGATCTAAGTTTACAGACTTGTACAAGTATCATGTCTTCAATTATTTTGTATCCACCTGAGCTAAACAATGGCAGGGACTCAATAATACTTCTTGCTTAGGAGCTGAGATTACAGTGTATTCATTCATTGTTCCTTTGCTTACACCATATGTTCACAGCCCCCTGCCTTTATTCATATAGCTCTTCATGCCTGGGGTTCCTTTCCTATGCCATCAACCTTACAAATTCCTACTTTTCCTTTAAGACCCAGGGTATTGCAGTACTCCTCCTGGGTCATCCCCAGAATTAATTTGTTTCACTTTCATGCTCCTATGATACTTCACACAGCACTGCGTTTTAGCTATAATTATATATCCTTATAATTTTAATGTTTATCAGTATATAAACTCCATCTGTAGTGGAATGGGGAAAATGGCATTCAAAAGATATCACCTCCTAAACCCTGTAAGCTCTGAATGTTACCTTATATGGCAAAAAATTAAAAAATTAAAAAAAAAAAAAAGCAAGTGTCTTTGCAGATGTGATGTGATTAAGGATCTTGAGAGGACAAGATTACCCGGGTGAGTTCTAACGGCAGTCACATCTAACCTCAGAATAGGGCTTCTGGGAGGCGATGAAACAGACGAAAAGTAGTAGGTGATACATAGAGCAGGTATTTGTAGATGCTGATCTTGAAGATTGGAATGAAGGAGCCACAAGCCAAGGCATGACAGCAGCCATCAGAAACTTGAAGAGGCAAGCAGAGGATTCTCCCCGAGAGTCTGTGGGGGAGCTTGTCTCTGCTGATACTTAGATTTCAGCCCAGTGACACTGCTTTCAGACTTCTGGCCTCTGAAACTATAAGAGACTAAGTTTCCGTTGTTGAAAGCCATGCAGTTTATGGTGTATTATTACAGTGGCCATAGAAAACTAACATGCCATCTCTCATACCACTCAAACCACTTATTCTTTTTTTATATGCTCTATCTTTAGCATTATACCTTCCATATGGAAATACATTTAAGAAATGCTTACTGAATTCCTACTATGTGCAAGGTGTTATACTAGTGGCTTGGAGATGTCATTGTAATGATTTTAAAGGCTGAATTTATTGATGTTTTATTTTCATATATCTAAATGTAAGCTTTCTCTGAACTCAGGAATTCCTGATTTCTGGATTGAATATCCAAAAGCATATCTGACTTTTCTACCTGTAATTCAAAGCAGTGCCTCAGTCTCAAAATGGCTGGGACAAAGCTCTTGATGCATTCACTCCAGGTGTATTTTGGGATGTCACATTTCTACTCTCTAAATTGTCCCTTGCTAGACAAACTGTACAAACCAGAAATCTTTTTTTCTCTTTCGTTACTCTCCATGTCCAACCCATTTCAAAAAGTTTCTTGTCCCTACCTAAAATCACATCCTATACTCATTCATTAATCTCCCTTGTGACCACAATCACCCACTTTCATGCCTACTACAGTGATCTCTTAACTAGTTTCCATGTACCTACTCTTATCCCTAATCCCTATAATTTATTCTGCATTCATTTCCCAGAGTATTCTTTTATAAAAGGAAAAAAATCATTCTTTGGTAAAAGTTGGTCTTCTACCTATAAATACTCTAGTATCTTACCACTGCCATCTTAGTCAGCTTACACTGTCATAACAAAATTCCATAAACCAGGTGGCTTATCAACATAAATTTACTTGTTACAGTTTTGGAGGTTGGGAAGTTCAAAAACAAGGTGTTAGCCAATTCAGTGTCTGGTAAGAGTCTACTTCTTGGTTTCAGACAGCTGTCTTGCTGACTCCTCACATGGTGGAAAGAAAATAAATTAGTTTTGATCTCTTCTTATAAGGGTACGAATCCCATTCAGGAGGGCTCTGCCTTCACTACTTAATTAACACCCAAAGTCCTCACCTCCAAATGCCATCACATTAGTGTTAGATTTCAACATATGAATTTTGAAGGGACACACACATCCATTCCATAACAACTGCATTTGAAATAAAACTCCAAAGTCTTACCTCATCTCATGAAGCCTGTGTCTAGGATCCATTCCCTAACACTTTCTCCATTGCTCATTATGTTCTAACACACTAACTCGACTTTAGATTTTCAAATAAATCAAGCTTACTCTTACCTTACAGCCTTTGCAATGGGCTTTAGATTTTCTGACTGAAATGTTATTTCCTCCATATTCACTTGGCCATTTATTTTCACCACTTATATCCTAATCTTAAGAAGTTAACTGGTCTCTCTCTACTACAACAGCCGATTACAATTCTTTGTGCAATCCTTTGCACACTGTCCATCACCCCTCACTAAAATGTAAGCTTCATGAGAGCAGGAAGTCCTGTCTGTCTTTTCATTTCCTCCAAGGCCTATGTCAGTATTCAGTATGTAATAGTTTCTCAATAAATATCTGTTGAAAGAATGGAATGCAAAAATAAGACAGTTCATTAACAACACCCACTTAATGAAAAACCCACAAATTCTAATATACAATTAGAATATATACATCATCAGTCTGCATTATAACAGGGACACACAGAAAGGTACTAAGACAGTATTGCATTGCCTCACTTCACGCCAGAAGTTTGAAAACTACAGCTCAAAGGTAACGAGGACCCTGCCTTTCAAGAAGTGCCATCTCCCCTTTCTGCAGGGCTCCGGTTTCAGGTTACCATGGTGGCCACTTCTGTAACTTCCATGTGCCTCTTCCATTCTCCAATGCGTGGAGATTCTCATGGTGCTACTTGCAGGCCTCCTGACCATGTCGCTCCCTGAAGATACTCTTGTCTATCTTCTGCTTTGGGCACGCTCTGGTTACACGATAGCTTTCACAGCTCCTGCCGGCACCACTGTGGCATCCCCAGGCTTACCCTTTTAAAGATACTGCTGGAACAGGCCAGGCAACTGACTGCTCCATGTCTTCACCCTGTGACACTTTCTAAACATTTGCTCCTGTTCCAGGAAGTCCCAGCTCCTGTCAACAGTTTCTGCCATATGTCTCTGTCCCTTTGGAACCACTCTAAGGGTCTTTCTCCTAGTCTGTCTGCTCAGAAAGGATCAAAGCTAATTACCAATATAAGATCTGCTTGTCCTTTTCTCATCTTACTCTGTCTTCTGCTGTTGCAGTCTGAATGGAAGACCTAGAAATGTGCAGATTTGGCCTAATGCTTATTTAACACTTTTATAGGAAGTTTTGTGCTTTTTTTTTTTTTTTTACAAAAAAGTATTATTGCCTATATAGTCTTTTCTTCCCATTTGTCCACTACCTGGCCCAGGTTCTTTTAAAGTAAATGAATTATATGAGATAAGACAAATAGAGATGCAATGAGCTGAAAACAGAATACTCTGTCAAGAAATGATTCTTGTACATGATGTCAAACATCAGATTTCATTTAATTACCTGATCAATATACTTTTTGAAGTTATACAGATGAAGTCTCATGTGAAGATTAAGATTATAGTTTGTGCTTACAGAAAGAGAGAAAAGAAGCAGTCTCTAGCATATGATAGCAATTGTCCTTTGATCACGTCAAAAGTAAGATACGTATAAAAGATGTGCTTAGCAGTTGATACAGAATATTCTTTCTTTAGTTTGTGAAATGGTCTATATTTTATGCTGACAGTATCATAACACTGAAATATATTACCTTTCTCAATAAACTCTTAGTTCTCCACAAACAGCCTGCCAAAATAACACACACTATCAACAGTATTACTGATCACTTTTGATTAATAAAGAAACGTTCATAACACATCTCCTTTGAGTGAATTGTATGTCCATACCTTGAAATCTCTAAATTCCAAATAGGAGGGAAATTAACTTTCAAGTATCTAGAGATTAGTCTTAGGAAAACTATAGTAAAGACTTACAAGAATGTAAATTTATTTTAAAAGCAAAGAACAAATAAACCCAAGAGAGGTGAGGTAAGTAATTAGCAACAGGAAATTTCAGAATCTTCTAACTATAATGAACTGTAAAATCGCAATAGGTGGAACTTCCATTTAAACTATGATTAAAGAATATTAGGGAAGTTTCTAGAGAATTTCTTATCCATTTGTTTTAGGAATCAGCGATCAGCCATAAAGTCAGTGTTTAAAGGCTGAAGTTATCCATCTTCTACACTCCGTCTGGGGAGATCCTCGCTCTGCCTTCAGCAGCAAGAGTCCCAGGCATTTTCTTCCGTAGGAGGGCCCCAAAGCCCTCTGCAAGCCCTTCAGGGCACAGCACCTCCAGCCAGGCAGCAACACTTCTTGAAGTAAAACTGACCCATCCTGCCCTCTCTGCTCTTGTCTCCCCTTAGGCCCCCAGCATCTTCCATAATCCTGTACAAAGGGAGGAAGCACCTGTAATTTTGACAGCTGTGCCATTTTATTTTCAACCAAACACACTTTCTCTTTCTCCAAGGATGAAGAATGAAAATAGATCATACTGGTCTCAAAGGGAACGGACATGCTTAGCAGTAGAATCGAGGGGTCCCCTCTGCACTCATCATCATCCCTCACCACTGGAACCCGCCCATCACGTTGCTGGATGTGCAGGCTTCTCCCCGGTTTCACAGGTATCCTGGGTTGGAAGGCATGGCAGGAAGAGTTCTGCGAAACGGTTAGGAGATAACTGGGTAAGGTGCTGGCACGTTGTTGGCTTCATCAGGTTCGCATTCGAACAGGAAGCCTGAATGGGGAATGGCACAAGCAGGAAAAGCATCATGGTCAAGAAAACCAGAAAGAAAGCTGGTCGGTACTCTGGGCACTCAGACATCGCCCTCGTTCTGCGATCAGCTCAAACCCGGCATTTGCACGCCTGCACGGTTCTCTCAGCTCAGACCCCCCCGTGCTTCTCTGGCTTCCCGTCTCACTCAATGAATGTCTCACATCCCTTTATTTCTCTCTACTGAACTATTATAATTTTTCCTACCACTATACACATAAATGGCATAGTAGGAAGAGCCTGTTCACTCATAACAACACAACAAAACCATACAAGGACAATAGCAATATAAATTATTCTTTCCACAGAACAAGGGGTCTCAGACTTTAGAATAACTTGTTCTGGTGTTTCTTCCAAGAACAGAGATGTTCATTCACATTTCATTCTGAGCAAAATTGTCCTCCCTGTAAGCGCAAACAGATGACCCCTAATGCAGCAGAGAAGCAAGCAAATGACCAAAAGCTAACTGGCTTTTAACAACTTTTTAAAAATTGAGTTTTCACATCCTGCTGTATCTGTCTGGACAAACTCAGGACTGGGTAGACTTTTTTTTTTTTTGTGAGAGGACATCTCTCATATTTATTGATCAGATGGTTGTTAACAACAATAAAATTCTGTATAGGGGACTCAATGCACAACCATTAATCAAGGGCAAGCCTAATTCTCAACAGTCTCCAATGTTCTAAAGCATAACGAACAAGTTCTTACATGGTGAACAAGTTCTTACGTAGTGAATAAATTCTTACATGGTGAACAGTGCAAGGGCAGTCATCACAGAAACTTTCAGTTTTGATCACGCATCATGAACTATAAACAATCAGGTCAAATATGATTATTCGTTTGATTTTTATACTTGATTTATATGTGAATCCCACATTTCTCCCTTATTATTATTATTATTATTATTATTATTATTTTTAATAAAATGCTGAAGTGGTAGGTAGATGCAAGATAAAGGTAGAAAACATAGTTTAGTGCTGTAAGAGGGCAAATGTAGATGATCAGGTGTGTGCCTATAGACTAAGTATTAATCCAAGCTAGACAAGGGCAACAAAACATCCACAGATGAGATTTCTCTCAAAACAGGGGGGGTGAGGTTCTAAGCCTCACCTCTGTTGATCCCCAGTTTCTCACCTGATGTCCCCCCTGCGACTGTGCCTGTCTTAGGTTGTTCTTCCCTTGAGGAATCTTACTCATCTCTGGCTAATCGGGATAGACTTTTTAAAAGCCATTCAGATTGAGCTTTTTAAACTTCAGCAGCCAATAATACTCATGAGGCCACTGGTCTTGTCATCCAAAGACATTTTGATTATCTAAGCCCAAGGACAATTTGAAGTCTTTCTTCCTGTTCATTCTAGTAACTGTAGTACAAATTATTCTTTAGTTATTTCTAAATTTCTTAGCACTTATAAACATTTTAAACATATTCTTTTCACAGTTCTTCATCCAAAAAGCACCCACAAAAGATTGATTTGATAATCCTAAAACACATTCATTTTGTTATCAAATTCTAAAGCTAAGTGTAAAAGATAGAGGCAAAATGTGACTGATTGTACAGTCAATAAAGATCAATAAATATCAGTGTCACTGTCTTGTGCCATGTCAATATTTTCTTATCTACATACACAACTTCCAAAATAACAACCTTCAGATTATGAAATGTTTGCTTTATGAATTTGTATGTCAGAGACTGCTAACTAGATAAAATGATATAGTTAAAAGAAATAAAGGTTCTGTGGAAGCCAAGTATGGAAACATAGTTGCTTTTTCCAAGAACGTCTCTGTGAAATAGGAGCACTGGACTAGATGATTTTTGAATTTCTGTCCAGGTTTTTGAGATCTATGATGATTGTTAGGCGTTCTGTTGATTTTGTTGATGTTTCTTTTGGAGTTAGGGGCACCATTCTTCAACCTAGTGTGGTCTAGTTTCTCAGCTTAACTTACTCACCTGCAAAAAGGATATTGTATCTGCCCTACCTCAGGTAGTTTCTGTGAAAATGCAACATATGGAAGCACTTGATGGGCCAGTCACACTTTATGAATCGTGATGGTAGATCTACTCTCCATGACACAAACTGCCACAAGGTAGAATTAGGAGTTAAAGTGTGTGGCCTTGAAAGTCTTATTCAGTTTGAATCTTTATCTCTTCAATGCCACTGAGTCTGGGGCCTACTTGGAAAGCAGGGACACAGGTGCCTACCTTATGAGATTGTTGTGAGACCTGAATGAGATAATATATGCCTAGCTCATATCACAAGGCATTGTACGTGATAAGCATTCAATGAATGTGATTATTTTTTGTACATCCTGCCTTTGTAAGGCATGCAAATGGGTGGTATAAAAATTTAGAGAAAAGCAGTAAGAGAAGATTGAAGTGTACTAATTTCTACATGTGGCCATTTTTCAGAGATTGTTCTAACAAAAGGAGATGATAGATAGATAAATAGATGATAGATAGATAGATAGATAGATAGATAGATAGATAGATAGATAGATAATAGATAGAAAGAAAGATTAAGTTAAAGCTGTTTGAATTCAAGGAATATCAGATTTCCAGTAATGGTGATAAATGGCCATAATTTGGAGCCTCACCATCACAGACAAATGCTTTTACATCTCACTTCTCTAGATTTTGGGGTTTCTTTAATATCATCACTTTTGTCTATGGTGCACCGGAGCCAGCTTTTATGGGGCTGGTACATATCAGGTTGCCAATTACTAAATTTCCAGGAGTTTAATGAGCTGGCTGAAAAACTGTAATTCCCTGAAATCTACCAAGGTGAATTGTAGTTACTCAAGGAAAATGACAAACACTACAAATTACAACTTTTTTTCTGATCCTGAAATTCTTGTTAAATACCAGAATACCACTGTTCTTACTCTTTGACAATAACCATTGAACTTGAGAAGTTAGCCCCTATATTGCTCTGGAAGGTAATGACTTAACTTTTCAAGAAACAGGAAGCCAATGCTTATGGTGAGCGAGGCATGGTGCTCTATTCTAAACTGACAGGAAGAGCAGTTTATGGTCTATTGATTAGATTAAAATTCTGGGTAAAACCTGAAAAAAAAAGGAAATGCAATCTAGTGAAAAACAAAAAAACAAAAAAAGAGTGGGGGCAGAAGAAGAGAGGGTAGCCCAATCTGAGAGGATATCTCAAAAGCATTATTCTGCTGAACCGGCTTCAGATATCACACACTCATCTCCTGAGATACATCAGTGCCTCCCTTCATGACTCACTTGATATTTCCAATGGTAAAAGTCTGGTATTGTACTTCAGATATTGTGATCTCAATTTTGTCATAAAAAGTGACAATGTTTTCAATAGATTTAATAAATGCCTCCTAAATGTCTTTTGGTGTCTTCATTTGTAGTTACTCTGAACCACATATGAGTCGTTGTAACTAGCGGAATAGACCCATTGTGAAATCTAGTAGGAACAAAAAGACAATGTGTTGGCAGTATTGTCTCCCAATATGCAAGCCTATGGAAACCAATTTGCTTTTAACACTAAAAAATGTTCCAATTGCATCTGTCATCTGAACATATTAACTATTTTAAAAGCAAGCAGTTGAAACACATGCTATCTCCCTAAAGTGCAATTAGTTAATATTCCTCCAGGGTGTACTTGGAATCACAGAAACTACAGGGCAAGTATTTATGTGATTCCACAATATGACATTTCTATAGCCAAGAACAGTGGCTTACCTTGGGCCTCAGTCTGGTGCTGTTGAAGAAAAACTGTATTAGAATTTGGAAAAACAAGTTTAAAACACCCAGTTTTGCCACTTAGTGGCCAACCTTTCATTATTTACTGAAGTCTCTTGGCCTCAATTTCCTGATTTCTTAATTTATACAACATGTATTTTAAAAGAGGAGAATTGGACAGACATTTTTTTGCTATGTAGATTATCACTGGAATAAGAGTGATAAGTGTACATGGTACATGGATATGCATGGAGTCCCATAAAAATTCTGGATCACAAAAAGTTAGGGGCATTTCCTTAATATTTTGATAATGACTCACAAAATGTCTCAGGCAGATATTGGATATTCTGAAAGGGAAAGCAAATTTCTGAGTAGACTCAAGTCCAGAGTCATATTAGAGAAAAGTATCTAAATATGATTGAATAATACTGACTTTTTAATTTATTGCAATTATTTTCATGATTTCCATTATTTTTTAGATTGTACATCATCACTTAATAACTTCTGAGAGTCCATTTTATGCTGCTCTTTTTCCTGCTGCCTGGTAACAAGATTATGGTAGAGTATTTCTTCACTTCTTTTTTGAGTTCAATTTTATATCTCTTAAAAGTAGAATGGGCAGCATAATGCCAAATTCATACATTCATTCCGCTTTTGTATTGTGGTAGAAAGTACCTACAAATGTATCACCTTCACCACCTTTAAGAGTATAGGTCAGGGAATTAAGTATAGTCACATGGTTGTGCACCCTTCACCATCCTCCATCTCCTGAGATTTTTCCATGTTCCCAAATTAAAATTCCATGTCCATTAAGCAATGATTATTTTCCCTGCCTCTCAGCCCTTAGTCACAATCATTCTGCTTTCTGTCTGTATGAATTTGACACCTTTAGATAACACAGGTAAGTCAATCATACACCACCTGTCCCCTTGTGACCAGCTTATTTCACATCATAAGGTCTTTAAGGCTTATCTATGTTGCAACATATAACAGAATTGCCTTCCTTTTTAAGGCTGAATACACTCCACTACATGTATATGCCACATTATGTTTATCCATTTGTTTATCCATTCATCCAGTGATCAACACTTGATTGCTTCCACCTTTTGGCTACTATGAATAAGCTGCTATTAACACTGATACACAAATATCTGCTCAAGTTCCTGTTTCTAATTCTTTTGGGTATACATACCCACAAGTAGAATTGCTGGGTTGTATGGTAAGTCTGTGTTAATTTTTTGAGGAATCACCATATTGTTTCCCATTTTACATTCTACAACACTTATACACCGCACTATTTGGCATTCCCACCAGTAATGCAAAGAGGCTTCCCCAGCCTCTCCAGTAAGGGCTACTTTCTGTATTTTTTAAATAATAGTCATCTTAATGGGTGTGAAGTGGTATCTCATTATAGTTTTGAGGTTCATTTTCCTAATAGTGATGTTGAGCATCATATCAAATACTTTTTGGCCATTTGTATATTTTCTTTAGAGAAATGTTGATTCAAGTAATTTGCTCGTTTAATGATCAACTTGTTTGATTTTTGTTGTTGAATTCATGTTTTCCCCCAAAATATGACATACAGAGAGACAAAAATAAAAATACTGAAATCTGAATGGTCTTGCTAAGTTATGAATGATGAGCCATGTGACCACCAAGCCCTGAAGCAACCAGCTTTCGATGGGGCAGTAATAGGAGTTTCATTAAGGAGTCGTCATACCTACTGTAGCTTACTTACTAGGAAATGAGCTGCCTATGAACAAGGTCATTCCACAGACATTCAGAGGTTACATGATTCTAAGGAACTACAGTAATACTGCTGTGAAAACAAGATAACAATCATTTTAGTCATACTACACTCATTTAAATGGATTTAAATAAACATTTTTTTAATGTTTCCCAATTGTACACAAGTCATATACAACTGGGAATAATATCAAGATAATGTGAAGAATTAGTGTTTCAAAATGTTTTCCTCCTCTTCAAATTGGAAAGAACAATGTATAGGGGTCTCTGGTCACCATCCTCAAGATACTAGTAAATTCTCTCAGAATAGACGAAGACTGGTGTACTTACTATCCCAGCAGACCAGTTTTTCACAAACTGTGTTTCCAAATACTGGCATTACACAGGTGTTAAATAGGTGTCACATTGAAAACAACTCTGTGATTGAGGAAAATATGTGGGATGCAGGGTTCAACAAAGGTAAACACATTGCTTTAAACCTTCTCAGAAATATTAATAAAATAATGTGCATTATGAACCTTTGGAAAGGGCAAACAGTATGCAATGGTTTTTAAAATTTTTCTGGTGGAATGATTAATTTGGCCAACCCCCACCGCTTCATTCTTTGTCTGGCATCTAGTAGGTCCTCAGTCACTGTAATTTGAATTAAGGGAATAAAATCCAGGGAGAAAGACAGAAAAGGCACTCAGACAAGCAAACAGCACAGTTAGGAAATGTCCTATTTTTGCAACCCAAAACTGGAGCAGGGAAAGAAGATTGATTTTCTCAGAATAAAATTCAAAACAGAAACATACTTTTACCAGAATATTACTTTTAATTGAGAGTGGGAGCTGGAGGTGAGTAGATTTTTCTATGGACTAGAACATTGCCTCAGTTATTTGCTTCCCTTTAACAACAATGGCCTCATGGATTGAAGGGAGGACATTCTTTCCTAGTTTTAGTTGCAATTAGTTTATTCCACTGGAATATGATAAATGATTATCCTTAACTTAGGACAAATGCACAAACATTATTAGTGATTAATGGAATAAACTACTCAGTCCTTTAAATTATCCAGGCATCAGATTTGATTCTGTGACCTTCTAATGCAGGAAATTTGAAGAGGTAGGTTAAACTTGATCTGAAACAATCTTTCTTACTGTTTGTTGTACACTTAGTGGCCTTTCATTACATCTAAAGTCATCCTGTTCCCATGATCTGGAAACCATCTGCATAGGGAACACTAGAGGCTGTTCACTACATCCATTCAGCTCTTGGGAAGAGCACTGAGCATCCCTGCAGAGCCACACAGCATGGTGGACCTGTCCGTCTGGAAAGATGCCCCTCCCCCAGTGCACTGGGCACTTGCTTATATCAGTATCAAGCCCCTCTCTCATTTACACCTTCTACTGTTTCCATTTTGCCCTAATACAAAGTCCAGATTTCTTACATGGCTGATGAGGCACTTCATAGCTCACAGAGTCATCTCTCCATATCCCCCCCTCACTATCTATGTCCGGGCTCTACTGAATTTCTTCCAGTGTCCTAGGTGAGCTAGTTTTTATCTCATCTCCATATATCTAGAAATGCTGTTTCCTCTGTCTGAAACACCCCATTTCTAAGACCATCCTGCCTCCTCATTCTTCAGGTCTTGTTAGATTAAGCTTCCACCAGAGATTCCATATTGACCTCCCTTTAATAAGTAAGGTGTCCCCCCCATGAATTTCAAAAGCATTCTCTGCTCTTCCTCCAGTATACCATGAACCACACTGCATTCCAAACTGCCTGTGTTCTCATCTGCTCCACCCATTAGACTTGAAGGAGGATTCGCATTGGCGATCTTTTCTTTTTTTATATACCTCTTTATGTGTTATGTCAAAGGCATTATCTGTTGGATAGGAATTCCTTAAAATTATTTGCTCAAAGAACAAATTAAACCATGTAGACATGTATTCTTTTAGAATGAGTGCCTATATGTGTACTAGTTAAAAAGTAATGAACATGATGGGCAAAGACTGAAATTTGTGGAACTTACATCCAGATGGAAGAGAAAAAAACACGTTCACAAACAAATGTTAATATTGTGAGAACTGTTTGTAAATGCTTACAAGAAAAAAAATGGTCTATAAGAGAGAATGTAATATTAAGAGGTGAGCAGGTTCTGGTTTATAGAGAATAGAGTTATGGATAAAAAAGAAAAAAAACAGGAAAATACAAAATAAAATAGTAAAACAGGCAAATTTCAAGTCAAGAGAAGCCATGTATTTGATCAGAGGAACAAAAGGAGTATGATGTTAAAAATGAATAAAGTGGGTTAATTTCAAGGGAATAAAAACATGCTATCTGATCCCCAAAATGCATTCCCTCTTCATCTTGGACATACTGTTAGGCTAATTTTCTAGCCTCTCCTATAGCTGGAGGTGGCTGTGTCACTATGTCTTGTTCATGGAATATAAATACGGGTGAGAGTGTCTCTTTCAGTCTTTCTGCTTCTGTTGGCTGGATGCACACTATACTGAGGTGTTGTAGGACCATGGAAACACAGTACAGAAAGGACCTGGGCCTCCAAGTCATTGGGGAATTAAAATCTGCCTCTCAGTCAAGAACATCCACCTCCAGTTGATACGTGAACAAGGAATATTTTCTGTGTGTCCTGGCTTAGAATTTAGAACAGTGTAGTATAAAAATCATTGTTGTAAACTTCAAAGCAATCTTTTTTAAAATTTCAACTATATACATTTTACATTTTCTTATTCAGAAATGTCAAAGACTTTGCTCTTATTAAAGATACTAAAGTTACCAGATTTTGTCTGTCAATAGAGTTGCCAACAGTAGTGTTTTCTTTATATTACTTAGGGACTATCTGTGATCCTGAAGGAGAGAAGATAAGCAACACTTAGAATATATGGATGGACATAGATATAAATATTCATACAGAAACAGTGTAGATATCAATTAAGACTTTCAAGTAAATGTTGAAATTATATAATGATTTAATATCAATTCAAGGAAATCAAGGTTCTATTATAGAAACTTAAGTATATTAGAGACCTTAACTGCTATAATTTGCAGCTACTTGGAATGTTCACCATTCCCAATTGGTAATCACAGGCTAATCATTTTATTTTTGATATCTTTAATGCACAATTACTTTAACAACATTATGGTTACTAGACTCCTTTTATTATCAAGTCCCCCCAACATACCATATGGCAGTCACTGTCCATCAGCGTAGTAAGATGCTATAGAATCATTACTTGTCTTCTCTGTATATACTGTCTTCCCCATGTCCCCACCCCCTACATTATGTGTGCTAATGTAATGCCCTGTTTTCCCTTTTATCCCTCCCTTCCCTCCCATCCTCCCCAGTCCCTTTCCCCTTGGTAACTGTTACTCCATTCTTGGGTTCTGTGTTCCTGCTGTTGTTTTGTTCCTTTAATTTTTTCTTTGTTCTTATGCTCCACATATGAGTGAAATCATTTGGTATTTGTCTCTCTCTGCCTGGCTTATTTCACTGAGCATAATACCCTCTAGCTCCATCCATGTTGTTGTAAATGGTCGGATTTGTTTCCTTCTTATGGCTGAATAATATTCCATTGTGTATATGTACCACATCTTCCTTATCCATTCATCTACTGATGGACACTTAGGTTGCTTCCATTTCTTGGCTACTGTAAATAGTGCAGCAATAAACATAGGGGTGCATCTGTCTTTTTAAAACTGGGCTGCTGCATTCTTAGGGTAAATTCTTAAGAGTGGAATTCCTGGGTCAAATGGTATGTCTATTTTGAGTTTTTTGAGGAACCTCCATACTACCTTCCACAATGGTTGAACCAGTTTACATTCCCACCAACAGTGTAGGAGGATTCTCCTTTCTCCAGAACCTCATCAACATTTGTTGTTGTTTGTTTTTTGGATGTTGGCCATCCTAACTGGTGTGAGGTGATATCTCATTGTGGTTTGAATTTGCATTTCTCTGATAATTATCGATGTGGAGCATCTTTTCATGTGTCTGTTGGCCATCTGAATTTATTCTTTGGAGAACTGTCTGTTCAGATCCTGTGCCCATTTTTTTTATTGGATTATTTGTTTTTGTTTGTTGAGGTGTGTGAGCTCTTTATATATTTTGGATGTCAACCCTTTATCGGATCTGTCATTTATGAATATATTCTCCCATACTGCAGGGTACCTTTTTGTTCTACTGATGGTATCATTTGCTGTACAGAAGCTTTTTAGTTTGATATAGTCCCACTTGTTCATTTTTGCTTTTGTTTCCCTTGCCTGTGGAGATATGTTCATGAAGAAGTTGTTCATGTTTATATGCAAGAGAATTTTCTTCTAAAGGTTTTATTGTTTCATGACTTATATTCAGGTCTTTGATCCATTTTGAGTTTACTTTTGTGTATGGAGTTAGATAGTAATCCAGTTTCATTCTCTTATATGTAGCTGTCTGGTATTGCCAACACCAGCTGTTGAAGAGGCTGTCATTTCCCCATTGTATATCCATGGCTTCTTTATTGCATATTAATTGACCATATATACTTGGGTTAATATCTGGACTCTCTATTCTGTTCCACTGGTCTATGGGTCTGCTCTTGTGCCAGTACCAAATTGTCTTGATTACTCTGGCTTTGTAATAGAGCTTAAAGTCAGGGAGCATAATTTCTCCTGTTTTATTCTTCCTTCTTAGGATTGCTTTGGCTATTTGGGGTCTTTTGTGGTTCCATATGAATTTTAGAACTATTTGCTCTAGTTCATTGAAGAATGCTGTAGGTATTTTGATAGGGATTGCATTGAATCTGTAGATTGCTTTAGGCAGGATGACCATTTTGACAATATTAATTCTTTCTAGCCAAGAGCATGGGATGAATTTCCCTTTATTGGTGTCCTCTTTAATTTCTTTTAAGAGTGTGTCCCGTAGTTTTCAGGTTATACATCTTTCACTCCCTTGGTTAGGTTTATTCCTGGGTATTTTATTCTTTTTTGATGCAATTGTCAATGGAATTGTTTTCCTGATTTCTCTTTCTGCTAGTTCATCGTTAGTGTATAGGAATGCAACAGATTTCTGTGTATTAATTTGGTATCCTGCAACTTTGCTGTATTCAGATATTAGATCTAGTAGTTTTGGAGTGGATTCTTTAGGTTTTTTTATGTACAATATTATGTCATCTATAAACAGGGGCAGTTTGACTTCTTCCTTGCCAGTCTGGATGCCTTTCATTTCTTTGTGTTGTCTGATTGCTGTGGCGCTAATCATTTTATAGACACCTGTAGAACACTGTTTCATTCTAAACGCTTCTGTTAAACTCATCTAGCTCTGAAGAATACAGCACCACATATTTAAACAATTCCCCACTGTACTAATAAAATGCATGGTTTTATATGAGTATACTCCAATCAGATATTGAGTACTAACTGTTGTCCACTTTTGCATTCCATACTGCCCTAAGTACATATAGGGGTTCAGTTGAATTTGAAAAATGTATGTTTCTTCTTCTCTTACTTAAAAAACTTACATATACTTGGCACACTTTGGAGATGGTGAAAAGTGTGGGTACTACAGAGATTAGTTGCAATTAGAGACTAGACTGATACTCTTAAAAATATGAGTAGTACCAAGGAAAAAGAAGTGGAAGGTCCAAGGTGCTTAGTCTGGGCTGCACAACCTGATTCTGCTACTGTGTGAAAGACTAGAAAAAAAAATTCCAGGTCACTAATGGGTAGTAAGTAGCAAAAAGGGATTAACACTTAGATTTGGACATCTTATCAATTAGGCCTAAGCATAACTAGAGAGAGGAGAGCCGTCAAATCAGTGGAGAGGCAACATGCTTGGCTTCAATTACAGCAAAAACTAAGTAAGTGAATAAATGAAAAGTGGGATATTAGTTTGGATTTGTATCTTGGATGTACGACTTTTCCATTCCCAATCACGACATAATCTTTGCCACTGAAATACCATGAAACGTCTGGTTGCAGTAGCATGGATAAATGCACAGTTCAGAACAGAGCTGAAATAACGGTTTTATTGTTTGCTTTTTTGTTTTAGAATCTGCCCTATGTGTTCACATTTTTCTTCTTGCTCCTTAAGGAGCACAAGAAACTCAGTGCTTTTTTACAATTAATCAGCAAAGTGATAACAATTACATCAAAATTACATCAGACTTAAAGTATTCAAGGGGGTGGAGAATTTCCAGACTACAGAAATACAAATACAGTGCAATCTACTTGAAAACACAGCAAAACAGTTTAATCAAAATAATACTGTAATATCAGGAATCAAATTGTTTCACTTACATAACTAACATATAAGGGGTCAACCCTGATAATAAGATAATAGTGTATATCAACAGAATATAAAAGGAGCATCTTATTATTGCTGTGCAATTATGATAAACTCACTTTTATTATTCTTCCACCTGAGACATGGCTATAATTACTGATGCCTTAGTATTCCCTCATTTAATAATTGAGGCAGCTGTCATATTTACAAAATTGCTGGGGAAGATACAAAAATTATCACAACCTTGCTTATTAGCTTTGACAAGTATTCTTCTGCTCTTAGCATTGTCACTAACACATAGATAAGATTAGAGAAAAAATAATTTCCATTTGAATGACGCAATCTGTGTGTTCTTTCTTTATTAAAAACACACAATACACTTGAAATGTACAATTGTATTCAAATGGTTATTCATGGAATACAAGGCACTGTTCATTTAAAAAAAAACAGTTCCTATTTTTATATCTCAATGTGCTGAAATGTGCTTGGATTGAATACATCTGTTAGAAGAGTTAGATGGTCCTTACAGCATTCTTCTCTTGTCTAAACCAGCTTACTGGCACTTAAAACAGAACTGAATAAGCTTGCTTGATTTTCTTTTGTCCCAAGAGAAGGAGAACTTCTGATTACCCCTTTGGGAAACTGGCAGATTTGTTCTATCTGCAGCTAGGGAGTGAAGGCTACACACCATTCAGAATTGGGATTCAAGTTCATGCTGCAGATACAGAGGAATGTGCAAAGCACAGAATTCTAAGGCTTAGTCACTAAATCTGAGAGATGTCCATTAAGAAACAGTAGGTAGAAACAGGATGGATTATGTATTGCCATATTTACATAAATGGCCTTTCAAAGTAAGTGCAGCAAAGGAAAAAATGAGGTAAAAGGAAATTCCAGACAGCCATGACATGGGGAGGACAATGAATAGAGGCCAAATAAGATGTCCTGCTCTATGTGGGGAGAGTTACACACATTTGTCTGCCCTTGTCTACAACGCAGTTCTATCAATAGGATATACAGAGCCCTTGACTTCTAACTCCTAAACTCAGTGACAAATATTCCTGAGTTCTGCATGTCAGAGGGGTAGGAGGAAAAACATGGGGTTGAATAACGCTGCATTTTAGAGATCCAGAAGGACAAACCTCAATTGTACAGTCTAGGCTCTCTCCTAAACTAATTTCTAGGTAAAAAACTATCTGCTTTAAGGATAAGATAATACACACTGATTAGGAATCTGAAATTCATAGGCAATAGAACTACCAATCAGCCAGAGGAAATCTCAAGCTATTCTTCCTAAGGTCTTTCTGAACCATGTATGCTTTCTTTCTACCTATTTCTTTAATGTATTTGTTTTATGATGCATTCCTACATCTATAATATTTTTTATACTATTCTTATGCCAGTATTCCTTAGACATGGCTACCTTTATTGGGATCTTTGCTTGTTTTATTTAAGTATACCACCTTAAATTAAAAGCTTTGCAAATGAATGGTTTTATGCTAATCACATTTTTATGAAGCTCATATTTAAAACATTGAGTTATTTTTTAATGGGATACTGCAGTAAATCCTTTCATAGCATTAGTAACTTCAAATTTATCTTGTATGTAAGTTCAGAGTCACACAGACTGGGTTTGTTTAAGAAAGATTTCTAATGTGGTTGTAGGTTTTTCATAGGTAGGGTTCCAGCTTCATGTAATTACCTTGTACGGAGTCAGCACAAGCCTTGTCTCTTGATGACTGATCCATAAAGCCAGCAGCATTAGCATTTCCTGGAAGCTTGTTAGAAATGCAAAATCTCAGCTCACCCCGAGACCCAATAAATTAGAATTAGTATGTTAATAACATCAGTAACATTGATCATATGATCATTTAAGTTTGATTAGCACTGCCCTGGTCAAAACAATTTTTGTGAGTTTTATTAGATACATATGGTACTAGGATGGCAGTGAGGTGACTGTGATGGTAGTGAGAGTGGTATTATCCTAGTGGAAATGCTGGAAATAATAGTGGCTTTGGAGGAGGTGGTGGTGCTATCATCTCACTTTCCAGATCCCTCTATGTAAGGAAACTAATATTTTAGTACAAAAGATCATTGAAAAAAAATGATACATAAGAATGAGAAAACTCTATTTCTTAGAAGTCCTATGGAGAGAATTACATGCATGTGAGAAAAAAACACTGATAAATCACTTGAAAGGGAGACAAGATTCCCAAAGTTTATTCCAGAGAAGGGCCAGGGAAGATAGATCTGGGTCATGGACAGATAATTTGAGTTTCAGAACTGACCCTGACAAAATATAGTAAATTCTGCCACATTACCTTGAGTAAATTTCCCCACACAACACTCATGTGGTCTTACATACAAATGTTAACCAAATAGTTAATATAATTTTGATACATGGATACATTTTTAGCTTTTCCATAGCACAAATGATGAACTTGCTCAGTGTGTCCTTATCTCAGGTTACCCCAGATTACCATTAATTTGGGGGCAGGAAAGCTTGCATTTTTTTTCTTCCTCTATAAAGGAACACAGTACAGGAACAATGAATGTTCTGAAAGGGCTGGCTAACACAAGATCCTGGCTTCTGGATAACTTCTCATGAGCAATCAGCTTATCCTTTTCATCTATTTAGGTCTGTGTCCTTTTCTATGATGGCATTCTAACTCAACAAGATTAAAGTCTGGGGACCTGTAAAGAAAATACAGTCTGCACGTATTGCTTTGTTATAATCTTCTCTGCAATGCATAATGTTTCTACTGTACAAACTATGTGCTGGGAATCAATTTCATCCAATGGCTGCTCGGGGTGCATCATCCGGGAGTGCTGACTGTGGCCCTCCCCTGGCTTGAGTTAGTGTCTTCATTTGCTATCAACATGGAGTCATCATGTGCTTTGGGGTCATTGGGAGACCTTCAAGCAGCACATTAAAACTGTAATTGCAGCTATTTTGTCAAGGAATTTTCCCTGCTCATAATTTACAAAGCCTATGATAA
The DNA here is from genome assembly GCF_040802235.1 of Manis javanica. Lineage (NCBI taxonomy): Eukaryota > Metazoa > Chordata > Mammalia > Pholidota > Manidae > Manis > Manis javanica. The sequence continues at coordinate 75,320,462 of NC_133167.1, read as the reverse complement.
CAGATGGCCATAGTCAGTCTGCAACTTAGGACATCCTACAATTCTGTGTGAACTGGAATCATGTCTGATGACAAGAACTACTTCTTGGAATAGCCCTTCATTCTTAAAGCATGGCCTGTTTGTGAGTGCAAAGAGAAAGATTAAAATATCATTTTTCTCATTGTAGAATCCAAAATAAAATAAAATAAAACCATCTGAAAAAGAGGAACAATCACTGTGTTTTCCTTGTTAAAGCCATGATGTGTACCATCTTTCAGGGAAATAATTTCATGGGGGTTAATGTACCCAGTGTCTGTCTAGGGCAGGAAATTAAACTAAATCTCTAGAGTTCCACTGTCAATTCATCAGGATAAATGAGTCTGCAATCCAGCATGTTCCAGATGAGAAGCAGGCCCTAGGCTGCTTCTGCCGTATTTCATTAGCAACCTTTCTGATCACAGGGTAATACTTAAGGAAAAACATTTATGTCATATAATGCAATGAAGACCAAAACAGGTGGTCAGAAAGAAAAAGAAAAAAAACCCTCAGTCACAGTTTTCTGACTTCTATAGTTTATGTGAGAAGATAAAACTAGAATATAATATAGTATATAATGAGTTAGTACACTAACAAAATGCTTGACTTTTTGTTTGTTTTTAGGTATCAATGGACTGAACCATTCTAGTTAAGAGTTTTTGTGGTTTCTTTTTTAATTCATAATCACTTATTAAGTTGCCTATAAAATATAAATACTTATATTAAACATTTGGGGAGAGGCAGTAATGAAAGGACATTTATGACTTTTGAGCTCTTCTGTAAGTAGAAGGTATGTGTTGTATACTGTTTGCTCTGGCATGTGCATGCATCTGACTCGGATCACAAAGTTTCCAGGTTCCTAAGGAAAATTTCAAATATCTATTTTGCTATCAATAGATAAACGTTTGGCAACCTACTCGTTCTTACTGAATCCAAGTTTCATTCATGTTCAAAATGGAAAATAATTACAACCGTATTATTATTATTATTATTAATGTATACAGACTCACTGAATTAAATTAGCTAATTTATGTGAAAAATCATACTTTAGGTTGTAAAATGTTGTTCAGTTGTACAAGTAAAAAACCATATTGGTTATTTCAGAGAAAGAAATTCCCCAGTGGGAAAGCAGAGCAGTAAATGGAAACCAGTTGTGTTCACAAACGTGAGATGACCAAGAAAAGAGTGGAAAAATATTTAGAAATGTACATTCAGCTCATATTATGGATATTATTGAAAGCCTTGAATATCAATCTCTGATGATTTTTGAATCGTGTTAAAGGGAAATAAACTAGTGATCATTAGCAAAATAGACTTTATTGAATTCACTTTCAAGTAGCTGTGAACTGATTTAGGAAGGAAGGCACAGAAGTGGAAAGGAAAAGGTAAGTGGAACAGAAATTGTAAAGAAGACAGCCCCAGAGTACAGTGTCGCAATGTAGAGGGAGACCAAAGGGTAAAATTAGCTTTTTGCCTAAACCAGAGTACCTAAAAAAACCCAGAAAACTGGGAAGAACATTTATTATAGATGAGATGATCACTTTTAACCTTAAATTTCCCAAAAAAGTATACCTTTTTTTTATGGTTTTACATTTTCTTTTGATAAGTATCCCAGTAACTTCCTGACACAGAAGTTCTAAGATATATACACACACAAAAGGCAATTACATTTTAACAACTGGAAAAATTCTGTTGAAAAGGATTGTTAACAATATAATAAAATTGTTTTTCTCATCCTCTGTATTAAAAATATTTGATGTATTTTAAGAGACCACCCAGAGTTCTAATTCTTACTTTCTTGTCTGCTTCCATAATAATGTTTACTTTTTCTCCATTTTTTTTCTGCTTTTTTTAAAAATCTGGGCTCCTTATGAATTTTAAACATCCTCAGAAATTGGGACTTCTTGAATAATATAGCAGAGGTGTACACAATAAAGCTAATTCTACAAGAATCAAACTTTACACGTATTACATAAATGATTATAGAGCAAGCCATGCAGTATCATCTACACATAAGTGGTGCAAGATTTATTTTATCTCTTGCATAAAAGCTTTCAAGCAGTTTAAATAATTATAACAACCAATGGTAAGATCAATTTGGCCACCAATGAAAGGGACACATTGGTCATTTCAGAGGTAAATTAATTAAGGATAATACACTTTCTTAACTTCCTAAACACAAAGTAAAAATGTTTGGCAATTATCATGAGTGGCAAAATTGCCAAGATATTTTCTAGACTGAGTCATTTACTGTCCAAAATCTAGTGAATTGTTTAGCAATAAAAGTATCACTAAGACATAAGAGTTCCTTAATTTAAAACTTCCAATTAGCCCAGTTGTATTGTTTCTATAGGTACTTTAGGACTCCAGTATAAAGAGTTTGAATCTGTCTTAATTTATCACATATATCAGCAGATGAAACTTTTGCAGTGTCTAAGGATTGTTTGTGTCCTTAGTTATAAATTCCTCTTGTTTTGATATGGAAAATCCATTCAAAGAGACTCATTGAAAGTATTTAATAATGCTTGTCAGGATTACTGTAACTGTAGATAAAACCAGCCAATAATTTTCTCCTATTTTCAATTACTTTACTATACTAAATGTCTGATTTTTTTAAGCCAAAGCTATGCCATTTGAGAGAAAGACAACCTTTAAAGCTTAATTTGAGACTCAGTTTATTTATGCATTTCCACTGATTTCCATGTGATGGCAGATACATGATTTCAATGTTAATAAAGTGATTTGAGAGCCTTAAAAATATGTCTTTAATGTATTTAGGTGTTATTCCAAGTTTTTTTCAGAGTTAAGCATTTCTTAAGTACCAAATGTTGCTCTTGAACACCCTAATTAACATAAGCAAATTCCAATTTAGAAAACTTCACATTTTCATGAACTGAAATACTCTTTTTTTTTTTTTTAATTAGGAAAGAGTTAAATCATTTCAGACTCTCAACTTAACCAATGTGAATTTCGTCTTAGGGAAAATGCAGTACAAAGATGAATGTTTTAAAGGAGATTTCACATTTTTCAAAGAATGATCAAGTCTGTTCTGTTATTGTTAAAATTTTTCGGTGAAGGTGAACAAGTTGTACTATATCTCACCAACCAGAAAGGTCTAGAATCTGTGTTTATCACATTAGTGCTAAAACTGATAGGAGAACAAATCAGAATGCAGATTAGAGACTAAAGAAGTTTCCAAATTATTGCATGTTATAATTCCTACTCTTTTCAGGACAACAACAAAAAAAGAAACAAAAACAGGATAAAAACCACTCTGAATCCTAAAACTCATCTCCAGCAAAAATAGCTCTTCATTCCTTTTTCAGAGTAGGAGGGGAAAGGTCATGAAGGAGGCCATCTACTGCAACATGAATGCACTGTGAGGGAATCAGAATTTCTGGACCAAGTTCTCTCATCCTTTCCTGAAGGCCGCTGTTCCACAACAACCAAGGGAAGGCAGAGGCAGGAGACTAGATGGGTAGTGATGGCAGGTGAGTGAGGGGAGGATGCACTGGAACATCTCTCTCCTTCTGGTCCTCCTCTGGCAATGGCTATGTCTCTTCCCAGGTTCTAGCTCCCAGTGGACAGGACAGGATGCGGCCTCAACTTTCAGTTCTGGCGATTCTTTTTCCTCCCTCCGTCTCTCCAGTGGAGGGATGGTGGTAACTTCCTGCTGTTACCTTATCATCTCTGCAGGCTTGAAGGCTCTTTTATCACCTAGTTAAACAATTCCTTGTGCTCTAAGCCTTTGTTAAATACTCAAGTAGTTTCTGTTTGCTATACTCTAATACACCCTTTCTCGGATGTCTAATTTTTTATCATATCATTTGCATATTCTCTCAAATGCTTTTCCTTGAACAGATTAAATTTCCAGTGTGTTTCTAAAGGTAGCTAATCAGCACTAAAGTTTTCTATTATATACATTAACTGTTATGAAAATCTTGGTGCTTGATAGTATATTTAAGAATCCCTGTATTTTTCTGACTTATTTACTTGAGATACTGGAGTTTACAAAATAGGTTTGGCCTGTGTTTTAGGAAAAATCTTCAGAAGCAAGAAATTGGAATCTACTGAGTCCTCCCTCTTCACCTTTCAGAGTGGTGCCTGAGAGGGGATCTCTTAAAGAGTCATGTATTCAGTGAAGAATTTAAGGGATTCTAATACAGATTATAAAGTTGACCATGTCTTCTCTTTAGAAATAGTTGGTTCATATCAGAAGAACCTTTCGAGCAAGGTGGAAGGAACAACTCAAATAGTATAGACCGAGAGATCACTTAAACTTCCAGAAAACTTGCATGATTGTGTCAATGTCTGTTTCCTAATAACAGATGGCATGTGATGGAGAATTTGGCCACAATCCTCTGTACTGAAGTTGTAGAAAGGGCTAACAGAAACTAGCTACTGTCAGTAACTGTTCTGAAGAAAGAAAAATAGGAAGGAAAAAAGAAAGGAGGAAGATAGGGAAGAAGAAAGAAGGTAACAAAAGAAAAACCCAAAGACAAAAAAGAAACAAAATCCCACTAATATCTAATGTACTGACATATGGACCTAGACAAGTTCACAACACACAGATATTTTAACTATGGTATAGAAGTCCAAGATTCTCCTGACTTTGGTCAATATAAAAATTATATTCAGCTTGTATGTACTCTCATTTCTCAATTTATATCAGCCATAAGAAACCATCTAGAATGTTCTTTAGACATTCAGAACATACTAACACTTTTGAAAAAGTGATATTACTTGGAAATGATTAATGAAGTGAAGTAGGAAGATATGCAAAGATACTACTGCTTAATATGAGTATGTTGGTGTCTGTATGTGTGTGGTTATATCTACATTTATCATAATAATGTGGACCACAATCATATAAGATTTATCAGGACTGATAAATTTTTCTGCCAAAGAGTTTAAAGGAATTAGGGGAGACTATTTCAAATATGAATGAAGTTAGTATGATAAAGACACAAATACTGAAACCCAAGATTCAATTCTCCAATGCAAACCTGCCCATATGTGTTTGACATAAGTAAGCTTCACCAACATAAGAGTTTTGCTACTGACCCCTGAAAGAAGGAAATCAGAAAATTTGAAATAAGATTTGTGGGAATAAAGAATCATGACATCCCATCCTCTTCAAAAAATGGATTGATTCTCTTTGAGTTGTTTTTTTAACACCCTATTCATTAAGCCTTCTATTTTAGTCAATACCCAATATTGGATATGAAATGTAACAGAGTTTTTAGTAAACATATTATGACCTCTGCCATGGCAGAACTGTTCTTGTTCAATACCTGGGTTCCCATAGCTTAGTGTACCACTTGGCACAGAATGGGTACTCAATAAACGTTTGTTGAATTAGACTTTCCTACTTAGTTAGTAGTTATGTTAGAATTATTATGTTGTTTTTTGTATTACTGTAAATAAATTGTATTTATATAGTGTGATGTTTTCAATTGAGGTTATGTAGTAATCTCTGTGCATTTCATCAGTATTTATAATGTGGATGCCAAATTGACTTTGAATTCAATCTGTGAAGGAAGTACTATCCCCTAATCTAACTGATATTTTCCATTTCTACTTATGAGTCAGGTAAGTAGAGTCAGTTAAGAATTGTTGTGTGAAAATTAGAAGAAATGAATGCAGCATTTTGGCTGCAATGAGGGTCACATGAAGAAAATATTTTATCCACAATTTGGACCATCAGGAGTGTCAGAGATTGAGATCCTACAAATAAGAGCTCATAACTGAAGATCACTAAACCCACAAAGATATTAGTTAACATAAATGAGGACAGAAAAGCTGAAAGTCAACCTCTAAAGAAGATAAATAAATAAGACAGAAGCCACACTTAAATGCAAAGGGAAACTAAACCCCTTGAGAATAAGTAAAGATTTTTAAATACAGCTAGAGGAGAATAAAATTATCTTGAAAAATGTCAAAAAACTTTAATGACTATGTAAGAGTGAATTTACCTCTGGGCCATTTTTCTATTCCATTAATCTACCTGTTAATCTTGATTATTTTTGCTTCCTAATAAGTCTTCAATTCAGGTCTATAAATCATCTAACTCTCTTCTTTTTGAAGATAGCTTTGAATATTTCATATTGATTTTGGAATCAGCTTATCACTCTGTATCAAAAAAAATCAATTGAGAGTTAGAGATTTCTGAGATTTATGATTGATGTTTTTAAAAGATGACTCTGACTTTTGTGTAGGGAATGGATTAGAGGAGAATAAGAACAGAGTCAAGAGCCTAGTTTGGAGATTATCACCCTGGTCTAAGAGCTGATGATGGAGGCCTGGTTCAAAGAGTAGCAGTGAGATGGAGATGAGGATGGCTTCAAGCTAGGCTTTACAAGGAAGAGATGGAGACCATTTGGAGAGTCTGAGAGCATAGTTCAGGGCATTCATGAATGTAATTCAAATGTGATGTCACAGGCGGATATGTAAACTTTGGAGCTGCCTGACACACAAATGAAACAGACCTGAGCTGGATGTGATCTATATAAAATTTGCGTGGTATTACATTGCTAAATTATTGTGAGAAAGCAAACACATGCTATTTTGGGGGTTGATAGGAGATGAAATGAATTAATCTGCAAACAATCTTGGAGTTGGGTTTAAAAGCATGATGATCTGTAATTACAATGGCTGTTTTCTTCAATCATCTCCTTCTGTGAACCTATTTAATCAGTCTGGGTGTATAATAAGCCACCATGTTACATATGCCCTGTAAATACATTTTACTAAGGGTGAAAATCAGTGCTAAATGAGTTTGAAACCTGAACTGGTAATGGGAGGAGTGGCAGCTAATCCCTAAATTAAAAGAATTGTGTTAAAGATTTAAAATTGGCCTTAGCTGAGGTAAAACCACCAGGGCCTGAATTACAGAATCCCTCCTCTATCTCTGTGTATCTGTGTGTGTGTGTGTGTGTGTGTGTGTGCGCGCGCGTGCATGTATGCATGTGCGAACAATAACAGAGGCTATTCTCTGCTTCATCCAAAAAACAACATGCTGAAAATGCTAGCTCTAATAATTTTCTTTTATTGCAAAAGCCTGAAAATGTAAAATCCTAAAGTAGATTATTTTCTAAAAATCTTCAAGAGGAGAGACTAAATCCTTAAACCCTTTCTAAAAAGCTAAGTTTATATGAGAGTCACTTGACAAAGGAAGGAAAAATTATCAGACATAAAATATTCATTAATTAGACATAAACTATATGAGCTTGTCCTACATATACTATGCAAATTACTACTTAAGAATCTCATTGGTAAACAATCCAATTAATAAGTCTTGCTCCAATAACTTCTTATTTACCAGGCTCTTAACTATTGGAAGGTCCATTATAGACACTTTTATGATCCTCTTACCTGTTTATCACATAAATGTCACAAGTCATAAGAGCAACCTAGAAGCGAGGGCATACCTAATAAATAATACTCTAGGTCATGTATTTTTCTAGTCCACTGGGCTGAAGTTTGGAGGGAAGGAAAGAAGTTTAATAGCACTATGTTCTCTTAGACATTCATAAAGGCCAAGAATAAATCCACAATAATTATACTTTGGGGAGCTGTAAAAAAACACTTTGGTGCATATAAGGTCTATAGTTATAGAAGTGCCGCTGAAATACCATTTCCTGTTTGGAGAATTATTCGGTCACAAAATCTTTCCACATAGAAGTCCCTGATAAGACACGAGTGCCATGTCTTATCTTTGAGAGATATCCCTGAGAATAGTTTAAAAACCTAGGGAAGATATTCATGGAGTTGAGGAGACAGAAAGAAAAATAAAGTGGTCAATTTGGATGACTCGCCAAGTGTTGCATTTACGCATACTCTGTCATTTTAACTGAGACCATTAAATGCCATACTTTATTTCTACAGCATACACCAACCTATGTTGGCAACTTTGGAGAGAGGCAATAAAACTGAAGCCTCTTTTCAGAGAGTCTATGACTTATTTAGGGAGCCTGGAATACATAAAGCTGAAAAATTTAAATAACACAGACGTTTCCCTAACTTCTGAGCATGTGGATGACTAGCGGATGTTTACTCCATAACCAACCTCTCCTAATTCCTTTTTAAGAAAATAAAATAAAATTTTATTCTGGGCAGTCATGTGCCCTGATGAAATATCTGCCTTCTCAGACTATCTAGAAACTGGGAGTCCCCACTTGGCCCATTTCTAGCTATTGGGATGTAAACAAAAGCACCTGGATGAGCATCCAAGAAAGTCATTGTTTCAATGATGAAAATGAATAGATTCAGTTGGTGGCAGTTTTTGCCATTTGCTTTTTATCTTCTTCTTGCCTGAATTGTGGATTCCATACCTGCAAATGGAATAACCATCCTGTGACAAGAAGAACAAAAGCCACAGGTCCAGAGAGAAGCATGGCAAAAACATAAGAAATCTGCTATGCCGGTGGTATGATGGAACCACCATCACAGCTATGCTGTGCCTACCCTTGGACTTACAGTGAGAGGAAATACAACTATTCGGTTAAACTTCAGGCAGCTGAATCCAATCCTAACTGATGGATATGTTACTAGAGTTAACATGTGAGTCATGCATGTCACTGCTCCTAACAAATACTTCAAGTTCTCTGAGCACTATCTCATCTCATTTATTTCTTACAACAGCCCCTATTGGAATAAGTGGCAGTGTCTACTTTTTCAGATACAGATAAGGAATGTTGGCAACTTGGAGATTCACGGATGTGTCTGTCCTAGGATCACACACAGGCACTCCCTGGTATGCACAGAATTTGCACTTAATTTGCTCCACTCTACCACCATATCAATTCAATATCATTAATATTAAAGGTTTCCTCAATATCTCTTAGCTAACAAGTGTTTTTGCTGTTAAAAAAAGCAATCTTTACTTGTGCAGGTCTTACAATTATATAGTCTATTTTAGCTACAATACCATACTTGAAGTTCACAAGTCTAATGGAAATAGGATAATTTGTGTTATCCACATTTTACAGCTTCACAAGTTGAGTTTAGAAGATGACGGACCTGCTCAAGAAAGGAAAGGAGGGAGAACATGTTTATGTCAAATAACCTCTAATTCAGTGCCTCTATAGGCCGAGTTCTGCCATGAACTCTATTTTGTCTCCTTTTCCTCTTTTCCCAGTGAAGCTCTCTTTCTGCACCTGAAAATAATCTGTTTAGGAAGCTGGGACAATGCTCTGAGGAACCAGTGTTGGTTAAGTCTGTGACTCCTGTGAAATTCTGGGCAGGGGATTAACGATAGCTGTGTCTAGCAAGCTTGGACCTTCTGCCAACCCTGGACCCCAGAACTGATGAACTGTGAGGGAGCTCATCCCTGTATATCCAACTGCTAAATGCTGTGACACATGCCAATGCTTACATGGGAAGCAGAGTAATGTGGGCTGCAATAGAGCCAGCAAAATGTACAAACAAGGGTTGCTGGGTGACACCTAAGCAGGCCGTCTAGTTATGTGTAGTGATGATGTAGTTATATCACCATTCAAGGTGAATCTGAGGTCTGCTGGTGGTCCATCTTGCTTTTTCCATTTTGCCAAGCATGTTTGATGGCTTTGTAAAATGAAATATATGCACCACGTGAGGTCTGCCAGCCCGATTGACACTGTGTACCCCAGGGAGGCACACTGTTGAACAAACAGGAAAGCTTTTATCCTGACAACATGCTGCGAGCCTTTCTCTAAGGCTGAGTCAACACACAGCAATGGTTATATAACACATTTGAAAGAATGGAGAATGGAGTGATATTCACCCGATTTATTAGGCAAGGATAGCGTTAGAGTCTTCCATTATTATGCATATAATCCTGCATCTAATTAAAAAATTATTGATGTATGCATTTTGTTTACAAATCTAGAATGAAATAAATGTAACAAAATAACAAAATCTGAAGTTTGTGAGTTACTATAAGAAAATGAATGAATTGAGGCAACTGAACTTTATGCAGTCTTACAATAATTGGAAAGAAAGCACAAGTTTAAAAAGACACACAGTTCATATGGAGTAAGGGTGCTTACTGGCCATTGCTTCTTTCAAATTTATTTTTTACTTTTTTAAAAAAAATCTTTCTTTTCTGTTGTTTTACAGTGGGCACCAAAAGCATCTGGAGCCAGTTACATGTATTTATGTTCTACTCTGACTAAAATGGCTTAGCTGAAAAGTATTTCAAAATTTAAGGAAAAATAAAACTGACTTGAGACGCCCATGCCAGGTTTTAGCCCAGAGCAAAGTGTCGTGGCTGATCCCTAAATTAAATGCAAACACTGACAGACTCTTTATACTGGCAGTGTTTGTAAGGATAACAGGTAAATACAATAGTTTGAACTAATAATAGGTAACGTTTTCCAGGTTTGGCTATTAAAGGTCCCTCATGACAAACAAGCTTTATAAAGTTTCTCCAAGAAAAGTTTACTTATAAGACAAAAAAAATCAAAATTCAGCCAATTTTCCATTGCAATAAAATATGATTCCTTTTTGGTCATTTTCATATTGTTAATTTCTCTTTGCAAGTTTTACATTATTATAATATGTACTTTTGGGTATTAGGCCTTTGTTTAAAAGAGACCCTGCAGGCAGCAATAAACTGAGGGCTTTTAATGAGATATTAAATTTCCTTTTAATGCAAGTTAACTGTTTACAAGTTTCTTTTAAAAATTAACATTTTTATGAAATATCTTTTATCTCATTGGTTTCCCATATTACTTCAACTTACAATATGATTCTTTAGTGTTTGTATTGAATCAAAATTCTGAACATATTCACATTATAGCTTGTTGAAATGGCTTCACATTATTGTTTGGTTGGTTGGTTGGTTTTATTCTTTATCATTAATATTCCCTAAAGAGAAAACTATGAAGCCTGGCAGGAGGTTTAGTGGATGGATTGGAGAGAGGAGAGCAATATTGAGATCCTGGCTTTGACAGTCCTGAGCTTTCCAATTGTGGGTACTGTTCTTATTTTTGAGAGGGGAGCTAAAACTGAAGCTCAGTCAGAGTAAGTCTGGAAATGAAAGGAGATAAGAGGCCCAGCACAACTCCTGGCCTGTGGCAAATGCTCTGTGAAGCTTTGCTATAATCGTTTTCTGTGTGATTTTTTTTTGTAGGAATAGCATATAGTGCACTTTCCTCTCATTAAGCACCCATTAGCCATCTTCTATAAATTGAAGTGTTTATCACCACTACGTTACAGTGCTACCGATTCATTATGAAACTCCGTACATATGAATGGTCTGCTTCTGAATTCTCTTTTCTATTTAACTGGTCAACCGTCTTTGTGCCTGTGCCATTAATACCATGTTATAATGGTTTTATAAGATACTTTGAAACCTAATTTTCCAAGTCCTCTTATTTTGTTTGTTCTAAAGAGTGTATTGGCTCTTGTGGGCTTGGTTACTTCCTTCACATATATGTTAGAATCTACTTGTGTTAGATTCTGTGAAGAATCCCATTAAAATATGTATTGAAAATTCATAGACTCTAGAAATCAATTTGATAAAACTGCTGTCTTTTGCATTTTCATTCTTGCCATATATAAGCATGACGTTGTTTTCTATTTACTTACCTAAATGTTGCATATATATGTGTATACACATATATTCATAAACACACATATATATACACATGTATTTTCTATAACTTTCAATATTTTTTGTATATTTTCTCAGAAGGATCTTTTCATGGTTTTAATTATTTATTTAGCTAAAGGTAATTTCTGAAATTATGTTCCCTGGCTGTTGCCAAATTTAAAGTTTGTTATTTATTCTGAATAAAATTATATTTACGTCCTTGTTTTTTGTGTAGGCAGTTATACTTTCTGCAATATTTAGAATGTAAAGTTTTTGAATAGGAATGGCAAGCATGCTTCTCTTATTTCTAATTTTAAGAGAAAAGACTATTATTTCACCACCATATATAATGTTTTGAGTTTTGGCAGATAGCCTTAATCTGGTTAAGAAAGCTCCCCATTTTTTTTAAAACACTAGTGTAGAATTTTATGATTGGTGTATTTGCATCTATTGAGACTCTTACATGGTTTTCTCTTTTAATCATTTAATTTGGTAAATTATAATTTTTTTGAAGTTAATTTTCCATCATTTCTGGGATTAATGGAGTCAATATGAATTTACTGACACCTTACTATATAATGTCCTGGTCTAGTATGGGAGTTTACCTATGAACAAAACAGACAAACCTTAAGGGAGCTCACATAATTAGAGGAAAAGACTACAAATAAATATTTTAAATGTATATAAGTAACATGTTACTCATAAGTACAATGGAGAAAAACCACAAAACTAACTTGTTTGCAATACATTATATCATACATATGCTTCTGGATTTGTTTTGCCAATATTTTGTTTAGGATATCTGTGTTCTCATGAATGTGTTGGCCTACCCCTTACCTGCTCTCATGGAGTGTTCAGACAAGATTTTGTGAGCCTTGTGAGATGGGGACCATTCCCTCATTTAAATTTGTTTTTTTATATTGTATTAATTTGTCCAAATGAGCATACTAACAATTTCTATGTGTTCACTCCAAATAGGTAATGCACAAAACTCCCCCCAATATATTTATATTATAATGTGCAAAATAATTATCTCTTCTGTGTGACTTACATCAGAGATTGTAAGAACTGAGTGAAATACAGCATTTAATTCAATATGATTTATTTCATTACATCTATTTTTATTCTGATCATTTGATTTTGTTTATTTATAATAATATAAAACATTGTCTTGTATCAATATTTGCATTCTGGATAAAGTTCTGCCAGAACGTTATCAAAGTCAGTTGTGATTTCTGCCAAATGAAAATTTCTGTGTTCACATTACTTCTAGAATGATGTCAACTCTAGACACGGCCTTGCCAAGAATAGAATCATGTAGATTATGCCTTCAAAAACAGCATTTTTGTCTCACTTCTGATATCAGTTTAGTTATACAGAAAGGCAGTTGTTAATATTTTTAAAAATCATATATCAATTTAGAACACTTAAATCTATTGGTGATGTGTGTGTTCTATATTACTATTAAAATGAATATGTGATAAAACTGCTTATCTTTGTATGTACTCTAATTCTTTAATTAACTATTTTCCATTCCTAAAACTTTGCAATTTAACAAAATTTAGTAATAGTCATTTCAGGCAGAACAAAGTAATTAGTATATCATCATTTTTTTCAACATATGCAAGAAAGATGGGTTAATATTTCTAAAAAGTTCCTATATATACCATCTTTTAGACAATTTGACTGTAATTGATGCAGATAATTTTCAATAAAAGTGACCAATAATTTAATATCCAAATTTCAGATATTATGTTATTTTATCTGAATCAGAAAAAACATATTTGTTTTAATGGAATTTTTGAGATAGTCTCTCTTATGTTTATCCTGGAGTGTATCTGTTATGACTGACATAAAGGTAGAGTGCATTTACATCCAGCTCTATTGGTGAGGGATCTTCTGCTACATAATGGTCAAATTAGTAGCTGGAAACCTTTTTTAATTTTCTGGCATTTTTTTCTATTTTCTCAAAAACTTTATTCAGTTACTCAGATAACTGTACTTTATTTTCACCTTTAATAGCTTTCTATTTTTTCGTGATAATTCTTTGAGAATGTATTTCTCTAAACAATGGAGAAATGATATAATAGCTTAGTACTGTAACATGTAATTTGTAAAACCTAAAATATTATGTACCTCACTAAAAATTTGTTATCGGAATTATATCTGTACTCATGAAATTTCTATTTGATCAAATAAATACTTGTTATAATTTAACTAGTGAATCATTATGCAGTTATTTCTAATTTATTACTACACTCTACTTTGTAACTTATTAGCTATAAATGAAAATTAGTTACTACTTACCAATTCCTATTACAAAAAAGGTAATTCTACTTTTAAGTTAGGAGCTTAATAAATATCATTCTAGCACATTAAACAAATAGTAGACCATAGGACTAAAATTTGAAACATCATATATAACAAAAGTAGTACTAAAACTTAAAGTTTTAGATATTCATCAATAACCACTTCAGTCAGAGAATGGTTTTAAATTTTAAACTATTTTAAATATTTTTTTAAAATACAGTAGATTTGCAAGGTATTTATATTACCCAACTCATTCCTCTTTTGTAAATAGAAGCAAAACTAAACATACTAGCCCAATAGAACAGGGCATTTTATTTTCTTCTGCCAAAAAGAATCTGTACTGATTCATTAGAATAAACACATCTTTCAGAATATTTTTATAATAAATATGAAAATTATCCATCTCTGGCTTTAGCAAAATCATAAAACAACAGAAATAATTTCCAAAGTAATAAAGAAATCTGCTATGTGATTAGCACATCCTGCAATGTGGCACCCATATGCGTCTTGCCATGACCAGCCTGCCACAGTATCTCCTACTCTGAAACTGCTTCTACTGACAAATCCATATACATCATTTAGGAAGAGTAGGCAATGACTTTTTCAGTATTTCCAAATACAGTTGACCCTTGAACAATATGGGTTTAAACTGCACAGGTCTATTATTACATAGGTTTTATTCAATAAATGTGGTACAGAACTATAAATGTATTTTCTCTTCCTTAAGAGTTTATTTTCTTGAGCTTACTTTACTGTAAGAATACTGCGTATATTATATATACATAACATATATAGAAATGTTAATTGACTGTGTTATTGGTAAAGCTTCCAGTCAAGAGTAGTAGGCTATTAGTAAAGTTTTTAGGGAGACAAAAGTTATGCCGATTTTGGACTGCGTGAGGCCCCTCTTCTCCACATTGTTCAAGGGTCATCTGTATATCCCCAGAGTTGTTTAGCTTCATCCATTTTTGTACAGTTCATCTTCTCTCTTCTGCCAAATAATAAAGCTCAAGCATAGCCTATTTTCTGAATTTCAGGAGAGAGTCTGTTGTTTGGTCTCATCTGCAGAACCACAGCACCTTGAAAACAATCCTGTAGCCTTCAAAACTCAGAACAATGTGGCATCATAGGGCTCACCAATTTGATGCCACAACTTTTATACAGAGTTTCATTTACTGAGCAGATGGCTGTTAATGTGGATGGGCTTATATAATGCAGTGGAGTGCCCTGGGACACAGAGCACAAGCATTTCAATATCCGCCTGTTTGCCAGAGTTAAGGCTAAATTTGTTCTTGGGCAAAGAGAAAATTATTTGATCAAGTGAGCTCTGGGAAGTCCTGCTGGGTAAGAGCCTGAAGTTACCACGGAAAGAGAATCAGATTGTTAACGGGGGTGAGGATGGGATTAAATCGCTGGTGCAGGGCTGAAGGGTATAGTCAATAGCTTTTGCCTCTTTCATTTTCCATTTTTTTACTACATGTCCTTCACAATCAAGAGTATGCCATTCAGTTTGGGGACTGGCACACAGATGTGAAATTTACTTTCATCAATTAAGGAACAAAATCTAATGTGACCAATAGCAACAACAAAAGATGGCAAAAGATAAACCAGCCACATGCTATGGAAAGAAAGCTGATGTACTGTGCTAAAGTCAAATGAAAAGAACTTTAAGATAGATACATTATTGTGATATAGAGCAGAGACATGGGACAAGAGTAATGCCACTATAAAGTCTACAGAGCCCACAAAGGCCTAGCTTATTGTTTGACTTAATCTTTATGCTGTTCCTCCCTTCTTCCAGTCACTTTAATCAATTATGTAACATGTAACCCGGACAGAAGACAGACCTCAGGAGTGTAAATGAACCTACATGGATAAAAAATGCCAAGATCAGGACACAGAGTTCCCTAAATAACTCTATTCTTTAGAAAAAACTTCAAAGGAATTATTAATCACCTGTACACATCATGCCTTACATGGATCCCTATCCAAAAGACCTTATAAAACCCAAACCCTAAGTCCTTAAGGGTGCCTCCTCTCTGAGGTCATCCGCCCTCCTGCTGCGTACTGTTCCTTTAAATAAAACTTGCTTAGAGGCACCTCTTCTCTGAGGCTGCCCACACTTCCCCCTATGAGTGCATACTTTGCTTCTAAGTAAAACTTTCTTGCTGCTTAAGCCTGTGGTGCTTTGTCTCTGAATTCTTTTCTTCAACAAAATAAAGAATTCCTGGACATCCACCGCTGGTGGTAAGTGTCTCTGTCACTTTGCTATTTCATTCAGCTTTCGAGTCGCAAACACAGCTCTACGATCCCGTTCTTTAGGAGCCTGACTGAGTGTCTCTCTGCTTTTCTCCCTTTTTCCTTCCTTGTTCTCCACCACCTGCACGGCTGCATGTTTGCACAAATAAAAGGATCACTGTCCTGGCACTATGCAATTCTGGCACTCGCTATGACTTCTGCTTTAATGAATTCCTTTTTTGCTTGCACTTGGGCCATCTGTTCTCAGATTCTTTCGGATCAGACTCAAGAGTCCTCCCTCCCCCATCCCGCTTGAGGTTTCCCCTAGTTCTCAGGGAAGGACCTCCCCAGACAGGACTTCCCGACAACAACTGGAAGTAAAAAATTTCAAGTCAGTGAGAAGTTATAATAAATACACACTTAAATTAACCCATGAAATAACCTCAAATACACAAACAAAATTTTAGAATGTAGAAATTACTAAATCCAACATTGGTGTGAGAGAGCTAAACAGTTTTTTTTGATAATTCTTAAGACAAAAGATTATGTATTTATAAGAATATAGGAGACTTGAACAACCAAATCAGCAGCTCCGTTGAATAGATAGATGGACAACTATGAGGCAAACAAAGCGAGCACTCATATAAATCAAAGGTTATAAATATGAGGATATAGGTCTTAAATCCATTAAGATGACCATTTAGGAAAAAAAGTTAAAAATTAAAAATAAATTTACATGGAATATACAATGTTTTTAAAATACCCAGCCCCCACCATAGATGAACTCATAGTTGGCAGCTACTTATAAAAAGAGACGGACAACTATTTTTTTTTTAAATACACATAGAGGTAGCTTAAAACAGCATTCTGTGGTGATAATGTAACCTCTAACAAATAACTTAAAAAGTTAAAGAAGAGTGTAGTTCCTTGATATAAATGTTTCTGTTTGTCTTCTTCTATGTCACATGTATGATGTCAGATTTTAGAATTCAAGTTATCTGAGCCAAGGCAATGAAGTGTTTTTTTCCACAACTTTCTGGCATTTCACTTCACCAGTGGAAGACTGTCAGAGCTGTACTCTCACATTAAGACGAAGATAATTGCAATCACATAACTCTAGGGAAGGGAATTTGGTGTTCTGAGCATGTTATACACCTAAATAAAACAGAGCCAGGTGTTATTTCTGTTTCTATTTTAAAGCTTCAGAATAGCTGGGTATTGCATATTTTCTGGGGATACTTAGCTGGTTACTCTCACGTGGCATTTGCCATGGTCTAGGCGAGGGGCTCAGTCCACATCCTTGTAAATCTTAAAATTCTAATGTTTTGTCTCAGAATTGTTGTGTTTTGGGGAAGTAGATTTGCATGATCCTTCTCTGTGAACTTGGCTTTATGTATATATGTGTGTTTATATAAATATAAGTGTATATATTGGAATGCATATTCATTAATTTATAGTGAGAAATACGACTGGAAAGGTTCACTTGACCCAACCAGTGTGTTCTCTCCTGTAGAAGAAGATGTATGCGGAGCTAGCTTATTTGAGTGTTGGCAAAGCCTGGAATGTAAAAAGGCAAATTCTGGTAGTTTTCAGCAGTGTGCCAGCCACAAAGGCTGGGGGCGGCATTCTCATACACCGTTCGCCCAGGCAGCTCTAATATTCAAACCTAGTTACTAGGATGTCTTCCCATCTGAACAATGCTTACATAGGCTCTGCCTGCTTTTCGCCTCCTGTCTGCCCTGTCTGTGTATTTCCATAATTGATGACACTCTGTTCACTCAGTCTTTTATCTACACAGAGCATGATTTGATTAGGTTTTTACTTATTAGAATCACATTCTGGCCTGACCTTCTTGACATTATTACTCTCATATTACATTGCTCAGAGTTTTGGGTGTCCTTGAATGTTTAGTCACACACTTACAGATGATAACATGATTTTGTCCCATGTATCTATCCTAAAATCTTCATGGATTTGCCAGAATAACAGTGGTCACATTTCTAAGACCTTGGAATAGGGGTGTCCTGTCGTAGCCTCCAGGAATGACTGCTCAGTAATTGTGAGGAATCTGGCCGATGGAGTTTCATTTTTGGCATTACTAGAAATTTAAGGCCAAAATTGACAGTGTTAAGGCCTCAGAGGGAAACACTTCATTTTCATTTAATAAAAAATGTTCTTCCTTGAAAATCGAGGGGGGCTAGAAACCATCTGAAGGCCTTAACTCTTTGTGGTGTTGTCTGGCTTGTCTTTGTGCCAGCCTGCGGTTATCCCTGGTGTCTGACTTAATCTATAGGCTCACTTTTTGTTCAGGGTAGGAATGCACTAGTGTGCTTATAATAAGTCAAGTTCAGTGGGATTTAATTCTTTTAATTTAGTATTGCTGTTATGTTTTGGAAGGTAAAGTTGGCACAGTGGAGGGAACATGCATCTCTGTGAATTGTTATCATATAATTTTTTCATAACTATCACTTGGTCTTTACCTTTCTTGCAGGCTGTAAAAAAATTCTGGTATTTCTTTGTTAATCTTATTTTTCAATCCTTTCCTCCCTTTCTTCTTTTAAATGTTCTTAAGGAACCTATATTTAAGATTTTACACGATCGTTCAAGTTTACAGCAATAGTTTGTATGTATGTTTTAAAATTTTATATATATATATATATATATATATATATATATATATAGTTATGATAATATGATATAGTAGCAGAATTTGTGGCTATAGTACCAAAATTTGAATATTAATTGTTTATTCATTTGTCCAGTATTCACCTAGAGGAGATAGGGGACTCATTTACAGGCAGAATGGTCTACAGTATTGTTTATTTTTTATTCCCTCATTGGCTAAGGGAAGATGAGAAATTTCTTGTTCTACAACTATGTTTGTTATTATAAATATTTTATTAAAAACTTTTTCCCTTTAGCCTTACTTTACTTTTTAAAATCAGTATGTAGAAACAAAACAAAATTAAGCTGCTTTTTGTGCTCCTCATAAAAAGAGAACTTTTGACTGTTACTTAGAGGTTTTATTTGTGTTCTTTTTCCCTAATGCCTAATGATCATATTGATATCTATTGTTATATTGATATTACTACTGATCACTTATGCTGCATTTTATATTTTGTAGACAAACTTCTTTTCAAGTACAAAACTTCAAGAACAGAAGAAAAGTTTGGTGGCAAAAAATGAACTCTGCACACTTTCACAGTCTGTGGCCGTCACATATTCGTTGTTCCAAGAAAAGAAGATGTCTTTGGTAAGCGTTATTTTCAAGTTAGAGGGAATTAAAAAGGTTTTCTAAATATGTGTCTTAACAACTTTTTAGTATTAATGTTGTGAATTGGGATAAATTTCTTCTAGTCCTACAATATTTGATATTGTTCCATTTTCTATTTAATTTTAGGATGGAATGCCATTTTCTTTCTCTGTTGGGACTCTCTCTGCCAAGTAAAAACAGCAAGTGTAGTTTGGCCATGACTCTATACAGAGAGTGTAGCAGAGGTAGTGAAACATACATTTATTGTTTAGAGATTCTTTAGGGATTTTTATGTACAATATCATGTGATATTCAAACACTAACTGTTTGAATAGAGCAGCCATATTTTAAGACTGGTTTTTTTTTTTTAATTCCTGCTTAGCATATCTCTGGAAGGATGTCCAAGAAGATAGAAATCAGTTAGAAACAGCAGTAAACTTGCTTTTCACTCTGCATCTCTAGTACTGCTCTGTTTTTCAGCCATGCTGGATGCTCTTTGAAAAACATGTAATTACTGTGAAAAGTGACCACACTTAATATTTCATTGTTCTGGCATGAATCCTTAAGGCTGTTGAGGATTTTTTAATATATAAAATGGGACAGAATAAGGCTTCCAGCTCAGTTTAACTAATTTGAATTCCGGTCCTCTCTGACATTAAATTGATTTGGACAAGGCGATGTGGTCTAATGCCTGCTTTTCCTGTTCTCTTTGTCTCTATCTGCTAGGCGACATTACAGGTTTTTATTCGGGTTACGTTCCAGTATAAATAAGGATAAACAGTCCTTAGCTTGTCTTAATCACTTAATCGATATCCTAATTAGAAAATCAAATTGCTTAATCAAAAATACAAAAGCCATTACAGAAGAAGCCGAATAATTCCACTGTACTAATTTTGAAACAAATTACATGATAAACAGGAATGTTAAGTTCAGTCTCTTACTTATACAGTAACTTCCCTTTATCCCTATGTGTATGGTATAACTAGATACAGTTACTAAGGAAATTTGGGATAGCCTCTAAATTTTCTGAATGTAGTGCATTCTACTACTTAGCCATGATATGAGGTTTCTTGTATAACATTACACATACATGTGGTTAAAAATGTGAAGAGTGGTATATCTTCATTTATATCTTTTGCTCTTATTTGATTGTTAACTATTGTGTAATATCATGGTGTAATTATCTGTTCCTCCCAGGAGTCTGAGGGTCTTGCCAGTTAACCACAAAATTAAACATGCCTAAGACTAATTAATCAGGAGCAATAATACAATTAGTGTTAGGTAATTTGATGCCTCATATCAAATAACGCTGATATTATACACACATGGTGCACACTGTGTAATAGAAAAGGGTAGACAGTTAATGAAAGTAACTTAAAACCTACCTTTGAAGGATGAAAATAATAGTTTGAAACAATCTATTCTATGAAAGTATCAACATTCATGCAAATACTGTCCAAATTCAGACTTTCGAGATGTATTAAAAGGGAGTATCATAATTTAAAGCTGAGTGTTTTAACTTCCTGAATGTTTAGATGACTATTTTACCTAATAAGCATCTTAATGGGTTTGGAGCTATGTTTGTTTAAAAAGCTGCATGAATATATAGTATTGACCTAAATTTAATACAATTCTTGTTAAGTTCAATACTAGGTAAATGATGACAGCCCTTGTTAAATTGGGGTTGTTATTATTTTATGAACAGAGTCAATATAAAACACCTATTAAGATCTCAAAAATAGTTTATAGAGTGCTTATGGGGCCTTATGTTATCACTAAGCATTTTCAGATTTGCCTTCTTGGAAATTCGTGTAACTAAAGTACCATGTGTTATTTCAAGTAGAATATTGGATTACAGTTTACTGTATTTTCAAAAGGTTGTGGCAGTATTAAACATACAATTAACTGAATGACTATTCTTTGCCAATGATAGATTTTTAAAGTGAATAATTAGAGGGGCAAGGATTGATGTTTTAGCTAAAGCTAGATTTTGTTTTGTTCAGTACAGTAAGTGAAAAGTAGAACCTGTGGAGTTCTTAATGTGGGTATTTTAAAGAAATAGTTAAAGTGAAAATTTTAAGTGAAGGTTTAATCCATTGTTTATTTCTTAGTGACCATTTACTCCTGGAAGGGTTTGGACATTTTGTTTCCCTGCAACTCAGTGGGCACTTAAAAAAAACTCACTCAGTTTGTTTTGCTGCTGTTTCTCTAGAGGAGTGTGGCTGAGAACAGGGTTTTGCCCATCTCAGCGGTTGGCATGCACTTATCCCAGGCGGTGAAAGCTGGCTACCCACTTGATACCGAGCGAGCAGGCCTGACTGCAGAGGTTCAGAAGATTATTGCTGATGTTATCCGAAACCCTCCCATCAACTCAGGTGATGACCAGGACCCTCGTCTGCAGCCTTAATGGCTGGAGTGATTGAACCCAGAGGGAGTAAACAAGCAGGGCACAAATATTTTTTACTTTAACAGCATTAACCCTTTATGCTATTATGAAAACTTTGCTTTTGTAATGCTTTTATTGTTTTAGAAAACAGTCCTCCCACTATCACTCAGGAAATTCTGAGTCTGAGAAACTATTATATTCCTTTTTAGATTCCAATTACAAATTTCACACTCATCCCCAAATAATGCACTTTCGTCCTTTTCTAACTTCAACCTCATTGAAAGGAAAGGAGCGACACACAGCAGCAATTCACCGGAGAATTCTGCTTTATTAGGAAAAGGTGCTGGGTTATATAGGAAGGGGCATGGGGTGATTGAGGTGTCACTTCTACGGGGCTGGTGGCTGTTGGCTAGGTGCTGGGATTGGGAGGGGGGCAAGAGGTGTTTGGGCTTCAGGTGGTGCCGAGGAACCCGAAGAGAAGCCGGAAGTTCGCCATCTTACTGGCGGGGGCCCTTCATTCCCCCCTTTCTCCTCTATGGGGTTGTGGACGTTGCTTTCTCTCTGTCTGCTTCCTGCTGAACGGGGGCTGAGAAGGGAGTGAGGGCTTGAGGACTGGGAGGAAAGGGTTGATAGGACTCCCCACAGTAAGGACGAGTAGATGTGGACTTCTTCAGGTTGGAAATCAATGAAGGTTCCCTGTAACCATAGGTCGAGGACCTGTTGATTCCAATGGTGCCAAGAGGATATGGGCAGTCCAGTCTCTCTCTGATCCACTGAACTTCGAGGCCAAGATAAACTTCCCAGGCTTCTGATTCTGTGATTTTCGGAGCGAGGTTTTCTAGGTTTCTCCCAGTTTCTTGGTTATTTCTCATCAATATCTATGTAATGCTGTAGGCACTTAAGAAATTTCTCATTGTGATTTACACAAAATGTTATCCTTCTTCCGTTTACTGGGGTGATTTGTCCCCATTGGTTTGATGGATGCTAGATGGGTTAGAATCCCCGAAAGGTCTTTTGTTGTTTTAAAAAGAGTAAAATAATAAAAGAAAGGAATGCAACCCAGTTATTGTGATCCCCCATCCTGCCTGCAGTGCTGCTCATTGCATCTTTATAAGTCTAGAAGGAGAATTGCCTACATTTACCCTCATCTGAACTTCCAGCTACAAAGGTCATGTGCTGTTGGGCCATCTCATTGTTTAAATGTAGGGCATTGCTAGGATATATTGTACAAAATCAATGATCTGTTTTTCAACTCTCTATCCACCATGAAATAAAAATGACATGAACTTTTTTTTCCTAAAAGAAAGAGTGCAATTACCAGTAAATCTCTAAGAAGAGCAAATAAAATAGCAAATCCTTATAGAAGTTGCTTGATTAGTGTTTTGTTTTGTGCATTTAGTGTGTTGTTTGGAGAAAGCTCCCGAGGACTTTCTTGGAATTGCTTTGCTTCTCTCATAAAAACTATGCATTAGGAGTCAGTGTCTTTTTTCACTGAAAAGTAGGCACAAAGACTAACAATTTAATTTAAAATGACATTGCCTAACATGTATTAGAAATTGGTTCATTTTAAAGTTCCAGGCTATGGAAAGGCTTATCATAAAGAGCTTGCTCATTATATCTCCTGTTTTTTCAGTTTTAGCAAACAAACTACCTCACTTATCACAATGAAGTCAATGTTTATCAGTTCCCTTACATTGATTTGGGTCATGAAATTGACAGTACTTGGAGCCTACAGAACAGAAGGCCTTGCTGAGTGATTCCCAGCCAAATCTGGCTCTCACCTTGTTCTTCAGCATTATTTCTTCACATTATTTATTTCCTCCTTGAGACAGATAGAAAACAGTGGTCACTGCTTTCAGGGTAGTTCAGTGTGAGGAGTTGAGTCATATATGCATGAAGGAACAAATAAAACCAAAGCCTTCAGAAATACAATTTGCTTATTATAATTTTTAATGTTTGTGGGACTTTCCCCCCGACCCCGAGCTTTATTTGGTATACTTTACATATAATAGACTACCCACTTTAAAGTTGCAGTTTAATGAATTTTAGTAATTGTATGCTTGTTAGTTTTTTAGGGCTGTCATACAAAGCACCACAGACTGGGTGACTTAAACAACAGAAACTTATTGTCTCGCAGCTCTGGAGGCTGGAAGCCCAAGACCCGGGTGTTGGCAGAGCTGGGTCCTTCTAAGGCCCCAAGGGAAGATTCTGTTCATCTCCTTGGTTTGTACATGGCCATCTTCCCATTGTGTCTTCATGTTGTCTTTGCTCTGTTGTGTCTAGGTCCAAATTTCCTCTTCTAAGGACACCAGTTATATTGGATTTACGGCAGATCCCAATGGCCTCATGTAAATTGTTACCTCTTTTGAAGATGCAGGGTCCAAATGTGGTCATATTTGGAGATAACTGAAGGTTAGGACTTCAACCAATGCACTTGTAGGGGGACGCAATTCAGCCTAGAATATATTCAGTCACGTAAAAATTACCACTACCATCATTAAACAGTTCTAATACCCTAGAATCTTTTTTGTGCCCTTCCTCCCTGATTACTGGCCCAGGCAATCACTGGTCTTTCTGTCCCTATAGTTTTGTCTTTTTAAAACTTCATATGAATGCAATTATATATTATATAGTCTTTTGTGTTTGACTTTCACTTTGCACAGTTTTTGAGGATCATCCATGTCCTTACATTGCTGTTAATATTCTTTTCCATTGATAATTTGTATTCTCTATTATAGTTATACCATTATTTATTTATCCATTCACCAATAAATGGGCATTTGGATTGCTTCAAGGTTTTGGCTATTGTGAATAAGACTGCAGTGAACTTTCACGTACAAATCTTTGCATTGACTAAGATTTCATTTCTCCTGAATAAGCAACTAGGTGTGGTTTTGACATGTCACTTGGCAAGTTTGTGTTTAACTTTGTAAGTGACTAATATACTGTTTTCAGGAGCTGCCATGTTATTTTACAAACCCATCAACAATGTATGAGAGACTCAGTTTCTCTGGATACTGTCCATCATTTAGTGTTATTACTTTTCACTTTAGCCATTCTGATACGTGTGCAGTGGTATATCATGATTTCCATTTGCACTTACCCAATAACTAATGATGTTGAAATTCTGTTCATGTGCTTATTTGCCATCTGTATACGTTATTTATGGACTGAAGTATGTCCCCTCCTAATTCACATATTGAGTCCTAGCCCCCAGCACCTCAGAATGTGACTGTTGTATAGGGCCTTTACAGACATGATTAAGGGAAAACAAAGCCTCTAGGGTGGGCCCTAATCCACTCAGACTGGTGTCCTTATAAGAAGGGAAATTTGGGCACGCACAGAGATGCGAGCACACAATGGAAAGATCACGTGAGGACAGTGAGAAAGCCGCCATCTGCGAGCCAAAGAGAGAGGCTTCAGAAGAAACCAAGCCTGCTAACTTTGTGATCTGGGACTGCTCGGCCCCGGAGCTCTGAGGAAATAACTTTCTGTTGTTCAAGTCATACCCCATCTGCAATATTTCTTTATGGCAGTGGTACTGATGCAGTGGTACTAATGCAGTGGGAATGTCTCTTTATGTCTTACCCATTTTCTAATTAGATTTTTTTGTTTTAACTGTCGAGTTTTGCGAGTTCTTCATATATTCTAGATACAAGTCCCTTGTTGGTGTTGGATATGTGAACTGCAAAATGATTCCCAGTCTGAAATTTGTCTTTTTATCCTTTTTACAGGGACTCTTACAGAGCAAAAGTTTTAAATTTTGATGAAATACAGTTTTTCAGTTCTTGTTTTTATGGGTCATACATGTTTTTGGTGTCATAGGATTCTGTCTAGCAATTAGATAAGGAATATTTTCTCCTATGCTTTTTTTAAGTTTTATATTTTATGTTTTACATTGAAGTGCACGATTCATTTTGAGTTAATATTTTGTGTGATGTGGAATTTAGACTAAGGCTCATTTTCTTTGGCCTACAGATGTCCAATACCCCACTCTCCTTATTACATACTTAAGTAAATGTTAACATCTGGGGAGTGATTTCTCCTACTTTGTTGTTTTTCAAAATTATTTTAGCTATTCTAAGTTCTGTGCCTTTTCTTAGGAATTTCAGAATATGTAACTTGCTTTTAATAAAAATATTTTAGCAGGATAGAAAGCATGCATACAAAAATATAGGTAATGCATAAATGTCCATTTTAAAGAGTGGTAAAAAAAATCTTAAGAAATAGAACATCATCAATATTCTTGAAGCTGTATGTATGTTCTTCCAAATTATACTTCTCTTTCCTCACTGTCTTAAATTCAAGTATTTCTTTGCTTTTCTTTATATTTCCTTATATTTTTACTATTTTTATAGTATACTAAAACCATAGGTTTTAAAATTTTGTCTGGCTTGATGTGCATATAAATGGTATAATTCTACATGTATTCTAAGTTACCTTGTTTCCTCAAGATTCACTGATGTTAATGCATACAGCTCTTGTTTATCAATTTTTGAAGCTCCATAGGCTCCCTTTGTGTGACTGTAATACAGTTTATTGATCTAATCATCCAATTATGATCATTTGAATTGTTTCTTTCTTTGCATTACAAAGAAATAGGCTATTGATATTTTTATACCTAGTGTTTATGTGCAAGAAAAATCTCTAGTATTTTGCCTAAGACTGAACTAATCTAGTCATAGAGTAAGTAGGTGCATCTTCAGTTTTACTAGATACTGATCTAACTTGTGTTCTAAAGTGTATCAGAGTTCCTATTGAGTGCATCTTGCTTTGTCCTCTAAAAATATGTCTTCTGATTCTTTTTAAAAGATGTAGGCTATTCTGTTAAATGGAGATCGCCCATATGTGGGACCAAACAAAGACCACCCAAATGAGAACAATTTATTTACTCTGAGCTTGCTAGGACAAGGGAGTTAACTACCATCGCTTGCATTTGGTAGATGCTCAAAGACAGGCACAGAGTGCAAAAGCTTTATAGTGAAAAGAAAGAAAGACCTGGGGTGTACTGGTTAGAGACTGGGGACAGTGAGAAGCTGGAAGCAGGCTAACTGGAAGCATTATGTGTTTGGTTTGGGAGCTTATTTGGCTTTCTCTGGTTGATCCTGAGTTGGAAGCTGGCACAAAAAAATAGGGAAGCTGGCAGTCACAAAGTCCTGCTCATTCTGGGCTGCCCGCTTCAGAGATTTCTGCTTGGCTTCCTGGACTGGTTGTTGGGTCAGAGTTCTATCATCACATACGGTCTGGCCATTGTTCATTTATATATTCAGTGTTTCATATAATATGTTACGCCATTGTCCTTTTGAAAGACATGTCAGTAATATTTTTTCATGTTTTTGCTATTATAAATAATGCAGGCATTTCAATTTGATAAAATAAATATCTCAATCAATGGATATGAAACTTTTTTGTTTCAACAGATATTTTTGACTTGCCCTGAAACCTGTCATTCTAATTTTTCTAATGGTATGATTGTGAAGCTTCATTTCAGGTAGGTGAGTCCAAGATTGCTTTTTTCTTCTAAAATACTGATTGATGAAGATCAAGCTAGACATATTGTAATGACATAATAGTGTAATGAGATAATTTATAATTGAAGAAAGTAGGGATTACCAAGCTGCAATAGAATGATGAATGAATGGCTTATTAGTTTGGTTGTTTTACATCAGCTGCTTTTGTGTTGTAACTCAATATAGAAGGGTGTTGGCAGTTAGATTCTATAATCCAGTTGAAAAAAGCACAAAAACTTCTTTTAGAAGTAGAAAGTGAAATGCCTGGAGTAAGAGCCAAAGGAATAAAAAGATACTTTATCCACAAGGGAACAAAGTTTGGGAGGAAATGAGAAATGAGATACAGGCGAGAAATAATAAAAGCGCTTGAAAATACGAAAAGACAATTGTAATGGAATAGGTAGTAAAAATTGGACACGGTGAAGTGGTTTAAGAATTTGAAACAAAACATAAAAGGATGATACAATTCAAAAGCATTTTTTGAGTGCCTTGTTGTGAAATATCTTTGCTGGGGAAGGTATTAAGAAAATGGCAATTCAGAGGCTCCAATCTCAGAAACCCCATATTTTGTATCATGTTGGAAATGGTATGGTGGAATTTAATAGAAACTAATTCAAACTAGTTTAAAAATACACCGCCGTGGTGTATTTACATTTTACAAAGTTAAAATAATTTCTTATCTTGGAAGCAGTATATATATTTTATCAGAAAACTGGCAGTATCAAGAATTTGTCCCTGAAAACAGAATCATGTTTGTTTTGTTTTGGCTTGCTATTCAGTATATTGGGGAATGTGATATTTTGATTAATCAAATATTGTGGTTTATATGAAGTGACCACTTTCATTTCATTTATGGTGTATGTATACCATATCTGCCAATAGCACACTTGGCTCTTCCAAACTGTCTCCCTTCTCCAAAACTGCTTTTCTGGGACCCTAGACTCAAGAACTTGTACTTAACTTTGATTTTTCTTTTTCTTGAACCCTTTCTTTTGCTTCAGGTTTGTTGGTATGTCATGATTCTTTGTTGGTAATAATACAGACTTAACCTTTTTTTCCCTTAATCTCACAATAATCTCTTTATATCTGAAATAATTCAGCTATGCTGGGCTCCCTACTTTGGCCCCTCTGATATTCTCCTGCAATCCATTCTCCTTCTCAAATAAGTTAAAGTCCATGGCACTGCTTTCAGGACTATCCTCTTAACCGTCCTTATTGTCCTTAGTAGCACATGGGACTGAGACACCCTCACTACGTTTCAAGGTCTCAGGCCAGAGGGTATATGATTCCATGTGCCTAGATGTAGCAATGAGAATAACTTGATCCAAACAGGCCTTTTGACAGAAACAGTCCCCAGGATGTGGCCTGTGTGAACTAAACTCCAGGAGCAGACAGGATGTTGTACATTTAAGAAGAGGCAGTAGAGAGAGACAAGGCTGTGAACTTGGGTAAATTATAAAATAGTCACTGGCTTCGGGGAGGGTTATATGGAGTAATGCATGTAAAACACTGAGAGTCATGCCTGGTGTAAAGAAAGCACTAGCAATGGTTAGTTAACATTTTTATTCCCGTTTACTGCTGAGGGAAATGAGGCACAGAAATGTATATATTAGATTATCTTTATTTCTTTTTGCCACCCATTATAGACCCTTTGACACATAAGTTCCCTTTGTGGCTTTTTAATGTAAATTGCAGTGTTTTAACCTCCTTTAGTGCTGTTGACAGATTTGCCTCTTTAAGTCATGCTCAGCTGATGCAGAACTAAACTTTACAAAATTCCGTAAAACTTAATCAACTCCTTTATGCAAAACATAAGCTTCAAATATGGGATGATTATGCAAGAACAAGTTGTCTATTTGACCCAAAACACCAGTATCTGTGATAACAATGAAAGGGCAGAATTCATATTCATGAGCCATCATAAAGCCGCTAAAATCTTTCATTTCATTTGTGAATACTTTTATTTGTGTCAGTTTTAAGCAGAAAGTGACATACAGAAAGTGATTTCAATCCCATATACAAAGTATTCTGTTGTTAATTTTAGGGCTTTGTTTTGTAATATTAACAATGGGACATAGATGTGGCAGGTTTGCACAATTTCAAACTGAACACGGGGAAAGGGCACACTTCAGAAAATTACTATCCATAATAAATGGGATAAAATAATAAGTGTGGAGTCACTGTTGGAAATGAGGAGGCAGATGCTAAAAAAAGTTATTAAATGACTCTGCCCTGGAGAAGAAAGGTTCGTCTAAGCAAAAAACTACTTTGGGAACCAATGCTCAAATAGAGTGAAAGTCACAACTACATTCGCTGAAAATGAGGCATAGGCTTTTAAATACTTTCTTCCTGTTATAAGGTCTAAATTTTGAAGCCATATACAAAAAAATTAAGCCTTTCATGCATGTTGTTTTAGATTTCATAAAGTTTGGTGTAACTGCCTACTAATTGCACATTGGAAAACCAAGCTTCTGAGAAAAGAGAAGAAGATGATGACAGAAGTTAAGTAACTTATTCAAGGTGAGGCAAGGATAAAACACCCAACTTCCATTCAGGTGGATTTGCCCCCACTTTAAATGGATTTTAGAAACTTAAGTTTCTCAGTCAAAACAAGCAGTAAAAAATGGGCAAAGGACGTGCATAGATGTTTCTCCAAAGAAGATATGCAAATGACCAATAAACACCTAAAAAGATGCTCTACATCACTGGTCATTAGGAAAACAGAAATCAAAACTACAGTGACATACGACATCACACCCATGAAGATGGCTATATCAACAAAACAAAATAATAAGTGTTGATGAAGATATAGAGTAATCGAAACTCTTGTGCACTGTCGGTGGGAATATAAAATCGTGCAGCTTTTGGGTAACAGCTTCGCAGTTTCTTAAGAGTGGGATCTTTGATAATCAGTATTCCAGGGAATTCAGTGAGACCTTATTTTTAGAAACAACCTTCCGGGTTGTACAGTACTTAAAATGGCTATTCAATTTGTTTTAGGAATTCAACATTTTTTTTGGTAGTCTCAGTTTCAATAGCAGTTCATATTCAAACTGCAAGAAGAGACTTGTCTATTTCAGCCTGAACTAAATTACCTGTGATGGATCTGAAAAGTGTACACTTATCTGTTACATAAAGTATAACAAGTCACAAAAGTCAAATTCTTCTCAAATATATCACATTCTGTGGTATTTTTAGCAAATGCTATTTTTATATTTGATATTTTAGTTCAGATGCCACGTTAGTAAGGAATCCAGAGCTGGATTGAGATTAGGCTGTAACACTCTCAGGCCTAACACATTTCATGGAAAATGTACAGACTGCTAGGCAGTCTCTTATGGATTCAAGAAATCAGACACTCTTATTTCTTTGGAACCATGAGTGCTATGCCCCTACGTGCAATGCTATGGCAAAGAAAAGACTCCAAATTTCTAAATAACTCCATTAGTGCCACACATGACGTTTCCTGGGTGGTACTCTGATCTCTGACATAGTGCTAACACAGAGGGTTGTAGGTTTCACTCACTCACACTAAGCCAAGGCAGGCTTATTTGTTCTTGTTTTCTCTGCAACCTAGAGCCTTGCCTTCATCAGATCCACTGCTTGCCTGGTGTCGGCAAGAAAGGACTCAGGCAATATCTGAATTTCCAATAATGACAAGAGGATATTCAAACTTGAAGAGGGCATTCAAAGAGTAGCAAAAACAAAATAGAAAATGGCAATGTTCAGCTGAACTCAGAAAGGATTTCCTTGTTTCTTTTTTTCACTTTGCTTATGGCTAGACTAATGGCCTCTGTTGTGGGAGACGGCTTATTAGGGAAGTGAGACCTCCCATCAGCTGGAAAGATAACCGTATACGGAAATGGTGACATGATCAGATGCTGTCTGCATTCAGTATGGTGATGGAGGCACAAGCTATTTTTTCTTGCTAATTGGTTACTGCCTTTTTTTTTTAAAGGAAAATCAGATAGATACTCATTTTATTATACAACAGTCTAAATAAACTCTTAACAAACTTGATTTCAGAAAATGTTTGCTACTGCCCTTAGTGTACAAGCAAGAAATTAGTCACCCAAAGGGTCAGACCAAATATCGATAAATTTATTTTTTCTTCTATGAGGAAATAATAATCCATTTGAGATGAACAAACTCTTCCCAGTTCCAGAATGCCAGTCAGAAATGATCTCTTATAAAGTCAATCCATGTTAATTTACTCTGACTAGTGTCTATGAAAATATGTCTAACAACCATGTAAAGATATGCTAAGCATGCATACTCCTTTAATTCTTCAACCAAGACCAGCTACTATATTTGCTCTCCTGAGATGTTAACATTTTGAAATGAATAAGGAAAATGGCAGACCATCTGTTTAGGTACCAGAGTTCTGACCTCAGGATTCAGAGGGCTTTCTAGCTTAAGAAAGAGCATATTCTTAGTTATGTCAGAACTTTGCCTTCTAGCAAAGAAAAGGCAGCATTATCCCAAAAGACTGATCTAAAGACAGGAAAGCACTTCACTAGTATATTGTGAATAGATTTTAGTTCTTAGTAGTTCAGTACGTTCTGGAAAATTCCCCAAGTTATCATTCTCTCACGTTTGAATGAGAACGTATTGTTTGCCCACAGCAAATTTCCACTGCGACAGAGATCCTGCACAGGTTAGAAATCTACCACCTGGAAAGAGGGAATTCTGCTAATGAAATGCCTTAGCAACACCAAGAGGTCTGTGGGAAGGTGGTGATGTGTCCAGACTCTAGCAGTACTCTAATATGTGGTGTCAGGAAACAGTGGATTTGTTCTCTGACTCACACATCCTCTCCCGTGTCAGCTGGCCATGTAGTTCCCTAAAAGGGAAAGTTCATGCACTCTGTTGAGGGATAGATCCAGGTTTTGTGGGTTTAGAAGATTATCCACTTTTGGGGAAACTTCTTTAAGATAAAGAATCTAAAATCACAAGTACAGAATCAGATACAAGATGAACTAGTTTCTTAATATGCCAATGATTTCACATTATTGTTTTCCAGTGGAGAAGGAGGAAGAGACTTGTACCTTTAATGTAGCGGCTCTGACTCACTCATTCCCGACCAACCTTGCTTCTTCTCCATCACTCACATACTTCCAGGGCTGGGTACCATAGGACATACTCGTGTTGTAAGATGATGTGTGGCTCTCACCTTCATGTCCCCAGATGAGCTAGCACAGATGCTGTAGGGATTTTCCCAGAAGCCTTTTCTGTTTGTGGACTGCCAGCATTAACTCCACTAATATATGAAAGGAACAAACACACAATATTCCGCCTAATCCAAATCAAATGTAATCACATGACTTCTTTCCCTTTAGCAGGCATGACAACTTCATCCCCTTAACATAAGGTTCTAACTAATTGCACACACACAAAAAAACTGTGAAAAATTCTTACAGAAATGTATGACCACATGGACACTTCTTCAGTTTCATTAACTCCATGCTGAATATGCCTTGGGGGTCTCTACAGCTTTTTTGGCTTCCAGAAGAATAATTTTTTAGGAATATTTGGGTAAGATAGAACCCTTATTTTTGCATACCTTTCCTCTTTAACCCATTTAAACATTTTGTAATGTGTATTTTAGAAAAAACTTTTACATTATCAAGTCTGTCAAAATCAACTGCTAAAAATGTTCCCATTATCAATAGAATTTGGGCTACAATGAATTGGTTAGACATTCAATATGGAATAGCAGACTATGTTTCTTTTATTTAACCTATGGTGAACTAATACTACAGTTTAAAGCAGGTGGCTTGGGTTTATTTGAGTATTTATAATATTTGTACTGGAATAAAGATGACATACAATATCATATTGTTTCAGATATGCAACATAGTGACTTGATAATTATATACATTACTAGATGCTTGCCACAGTAAGTGTAATTACTCTATTACCCTACCAAGATACTACAATATTACTGGTTATATTCTCTGTGTCGTACCTGCATTCCTATGACTGACTGACTTTACAATTCGCAGTTTGTACCTCTTTCTCCCCTTCATCTATGTCACACATTTCCCTATGGTAACCAGTAATCTGTTGGCCATATTTGTGGGTCTATCTCTGTTTGTTTTCTTAGACTCCAAATATAAGTGAAATCAGATTACGTATAATATATAATAAGTGAGATTTTTATTCCCTAAATGAAAAAAAAAACCCAAGTAATTAAAAAACATTAAGGGATTATTTTTCACTTCTCTGTCCTTTTAACAATGTAAAATGATGCCTAATGCTTCACCCCTTATGATTTTAACACCTTGGTGATAATTTCAGGAGCAGGATTTTACATTTGCAGGTTGGAGAAGAGAACCAGAAAGAGTGGGAGAAGCAGAGGGATGCCAGATAAGATCATCCGACATTATGTGGGCTAAAATCATGCAGTGAAGACCCACCCCAGCACTTACGGAAAGGAATATGGTTGTCTCAAAACTTTTCCCTAAAACCAGCTCATATAGTTGAGGAGTGGGGAAGAGAAAGGCAATAAATAATTTGCCTGTATGCTCCACATACACTTAGAATTAAACTACCTAGTTATGTTTTTAATTATTTAGATGTTTTGATAGATTATTTTAAGGGTATGTCCTCTGGGATAATTTTAATGAGTTCTACTTTGTGTTAAGGAAAATAATATCTTATTTTAAACTTTCTGGGCATTCTTAAAACACTGACTTTAACACCAATTTCATAAAAGCCAAAAGTTTGAAGGAAGTAAGCAAAAAGAAAATTAATTTAAAACTTTAATGAAGCTTCTTAAAGAATGCATACTAATTTAGATATTTCAAGTTTATGAAGTATATAAGTTACATGAACTTTAGTACACTGACGTCTGCTGGCTAGTCATTCTCCATGGATATTTAGACAGTGAAACACAAACCTTGACACAAATTCTATTTTATAAGCAAAGATAAATTTTAAAATTGTAGTATCTTCTTTTACAGCACATCTGTGATTCATTTGTTACTGATTGCATCCATTTTCAGGAAAACAATCATTTCATGATTATTGTGAAAAAGTCATCTTTTTAAAATTGATTTTCTACATTTTTATTAAGGTTTCCATAAATTAATTTTTATTTACTAAGCACAAATGGGGCTGGCTGCTTTAAACATCTCTGGTAAGGTCATCTTATGTTGTTTTAACCTGTTTTCTGCATTGTAGTTACAAGTTTGTAGGCTTACAACAAATACAAAAAGAATCACAGGAAAATAAAGTCATGCTTGTACTTTATCAAGTAGAAAGTTATTTCCATAAGCCCAATGTAATAACGCACAGTAGGTAGAACCAGCTCTTTTCCCAAACCAAAAAAATAAGTAAGTAATTTGTGAAAATTACTTAAATCACTATAATACAATATTAAATTTACATTTTTTTGAAATTCCCATTTTCTAATTGCATGTATTTCTTTTTTTATTTTTTATTAAGGTATTATTGATATACACTCTTATGAAGGTTTCACATGAAAAAATGACGTGGTTACTACATTAACCATATTATCAAGTCCCCACCCATACCCCAATGCAGTCACTGTCCATCAGGGTAGTAAGGTAAGTGCATGTATTTCTAATAAGTGTAGCTTTCATGAAGTCAAAGTTGCAGGAGTGATTAAAGATATAAAAAGATGCCTAATATTGCTTACACTTATAAGTTTATAAATTAAAACTATACAGTGAGGCCATTTTTTCTCAAACAAATTGAGTCAAGGATAAAATTTTGACCACATATGCTGGTGGAATGACTGTAGGAAATAGTCTCTCTCACACATTTTTGGGGGAATGAAAAATGTTGTTATTCTTTGGAGGCAATTTAGCAACCTAGAAAAATTATGTATTTATTTCTCACATGCCACAGCAATCTGCCATCTCAGATGTTACCCCAGTATGTCCTGGGCTAAAAATATGTGTTGGCACAAACAAAAAACAAAAATCAATATATACACGAGGTTTTCTTGCAGCACTATTTGTAATAACAAAAACTGGAAACAACCCTAATGCCCATCCATAGCTGACTGAAACTGTGGTACATACAGACAATGGAGTACTGTGTGTAAAGAAAACTGAAGCCATATATTAATAGACTGTGTGAAATGATCTCAAGGATATGTTGTTAACAAAAAGGAAGAGGGAGAAATTATATATAGTGTATGACCATTTATCCAATAGAGGAAGAGGTATAAAAGTATTACCTTCCATAGTAAAAATCAAGAATAAACTTAAAGGTATTTTTAGAATAGTAACTTTTAAGTAGAGGAAGATGAAAGGAAGAAGGGCATAGCGATAGAAACCAGACTTCTCTGAAAACTAGGGGAGAATCCTCTGCCTCTTCTAGCTTCAGGTGCTCACCAGCAATTTCAGCCTCTGATGTCACCTGGCCATCATTTCCCTGTGTGTCTCTCTCCTCTCCTTCTAAGGACAGGAGTCCTTTTGGATTAAGGGCCCATCCTGCCCCAGTATAACATCATCCTACTTAACTAATTACGTCTGCAACAACTCTGTTTCCAAGTAAGGTCACATTCTAAGGCACTAGGGGTTAGTTCTTCTTTTGGAGGGGACAAAATTCAACCCGTAACAGGAAAATTGTCAACATTTTACATATTTATGTAAAAGCAAAAACATTCCCTAAAACCTCAAAATGAAATGAAACAAATGAACCTACTACATACCACGCTGGTGGCATAATCACACAGAGGAATTCTTTCAGGATGCCTTGAAAGGCAATGCTTGGATTGTACAGATTTAGAGTGATATATACTAAGGATAAAAGAGCTACTGAAAAATCTTTAACTCTTTTTGGTTCAGATAATGGAGATAAATATGCTAAAGTCATAAGAAACCTAGCTTTTTAGCATCATTGGATACAAATATAAAGTCAAAGATACTAAGTTACAAACTCCGCTATCCTAAATTTGAACTGGAAATATCAATATGAATATGTGATATGTTTTTTCTTAAAAATTCATGTTTAAATTCTATCCAATGAAATGTTGAAGAAACCATGTTCAAACTAGCAGCAGTGAATATTCCATAAAAATCTTAGTTAAGAACAATTGAATCTGAGTCTTATCAATACTTTATCATTTAAGTGTCAGGTTATAAAACATAGAAATGGCAAAAAGAATGTTAAATGACACTACATGAATGCAGAAAAGCAAACTCCAGGTAAGATTTTTAGGAAAAATTAGTATTTTCAGCAAATAAACTGAAAAAAAATCAAGGGGATAAACTACAGAATAAAATGTATTTAAGAGGGAATTCAAAGAAATGTAATGGGTGAACTTTATTTAGATCCTAAATCAAACAATGAACCACAGAAAGCATCTGTAACATTATCAAGAAAATTTAAGTTGAGACTATGTATTTAATGATATTAAGAAATTACTATTAAATTTCAGATGTAATAATAGCATTGTAGTTTATATTTACATATATACATATACATACATATATATATATACAGATATATGTTTAAAACTTATGGATGCAGTTATATAATGTATAGTTTGCTTTAAAACATCCTAGTGCAGGGGTAGGTAGCTATGACTTGAAAACTTTTGGACTTGGTTGATGGAGTCCCTAAAAGATCATAACACTTTTTTCTTTACTTTTGTATGTATTTGATATTTTCAACAATACAATGTTTTTAAAAGCAGGCCTGGTTTCTCTTTCACTCCTCCTTCTACACAAGATACAGAAATAAAGTTAAATGCAAAATAAACTCTATGA
Organism: Manis javanica; assembly: GCF_040802235.1. Classification (NCBI taxonomy): domain Eukaryota; kingdom Metazoa; phylum Chordata; class Mammalia; order Pholidota; family Manidae; genus Manis; species Manis javanica. Next base: position 75,283,429 of record NC_133167.1, on the reverse strand, counting down.
CTTTAGACCAACAATAGTAATGGGCACTCAGATTTTGCAAGAGGTTTTATATATATTTAAATTAAAATATTGTTAATATACAAACTTACTGTGGTTTCATACTGTCACCTGAAGCAAACATTTATTACTAGAGTGAACAGCCAAGAACCTTGGTATGTATCTGCATGTTGCTCATGTGCTGTCACCTGGGATGTTGGTACTGAACCATTTTACATACAAAAATGCCATGGGCTTAATAAAATATGGTTGCTTATATTTCAATTAATTGTTTTCATTTTGGGCGAAACAAAAACCCTGCAATCTCCATGATGGTGAATTTAAAATTGTAGAGTCTAAGCCATTGTTATCTGAAAATCTTACCTGATATCAGCCATAGAAATTATTTTGTTTTTAAGTGCCTAAGTGATAACAGTTATAACATCACTAACTGACACAACTTCACTTGGGGTATGTTTAAAAATAGAAATAACTTTTAAAAATATTGGCAGTCCCACCCTTTGGAGAGAAAAATCTTTCCATGTGGATGAGTGGTTTAATACTGGTGTTTGCAAACATGTTAAAGTAATAGATTTGCCTGGATCTTCTTGAATGACATTTGAAAACGTTTTCTAGATTTTGATAATGGTGGATTGATGTTCCCAGTAAAATTGTCCATTTTTAACTAGCTGTTTCACAGCATATTTCTGATCTAAGAATTTGTATATATTAGTTCTTTCAGACTATGTTTGCCAGACTATGTTGCCACGATTTGCCAGTGTGATTTAAAACACAAAACTTGAAACCAAAGAAAATACCACGAAATGTGGGAAAAACTTTGAAACGCCAGGAAATTTGGGAACCACCAATTTTAAATTGCTGCCCTAGAAAAATCTCCATAGCGATGTTCAAGAAAAGCTATTGCCTGTCCATGAGACCTGAGAGAAGACATCCACATTCTAAGGCCATTTTTTCGATACTTATAATTAGAAGCAAACGCCAGGATTCATTCATTGATTTTTTAATATTCACAAATGAAATCTGTTGGGATAATTGCCATGAATTCAAAAATGTTTTTGATTGATCATGAACTAGTTGAAAAAGGTCACACTACTTTTAAAACTCCTTTCTGGCCTGCTTTGTGTGCATTTTCTGTAACAATGTTGGTAGGATTATGCACAACTCAAGTTTGCTATTTGCTACAATTTTATGAAATTGCTGGCAAAAGTTTTGGTAATAAATGGTTAAACACAGCAAAACTATATTTTAAAAAATTAAATTTATTGGGCCGGGGGATAATGGTCATCTGTCATTTTCACCTGTCCAGAATCCATTGACTCTTTTTTTTTTTCTGACAGAGTAGTTTGAATTTTCTTTTGAGATAATATCATCAATAATCTCAGTTTTTATGGTTCTGATGCAGGGGCTGCCTGAACTCCAGCTGCAGAAGTGGCCATGTGACTCAGGTCCATCCAGTCCATCATTCTAACCCTTTGACCTCACTCATAAAATTATTGTAAGAATAAAATAAGATAATAAATGTAGATTTCACCTCAGTGATGTGCATGTAATAAGAGCTCAAGAAATGTTAGTTGGTTTTACTATTAAAAGGTGAATCTGATCTTTCATCTCCTCTTCTTATAATATCATAGAATCTAAACTGCTTCCTCACAGTGGGACACATGGCTCAGCTGACATAATCAGGTCATCTCCAGTCTTGCCCCCACCATAGCGCATTGAGTTCTCTGAAAGTTCCACACCTCTTCTTTCATTCTAGGAGCTTAATCATGCCACTCCACTCTCTCTGGTGTACTTATTCCTTCCCCCTTCCTTCCCTTTCCTCCTATACTAACCTGTATGCTCGGTGAGGACAAGCTTCCTGTCTATCTCATTCCACACTGTATTTCTCCTGAGTAACATAATTAATTGATCCCTGGCAAGGATTCACAAAGTGCTTATTGAATGAATTATTTTAAACCATATTTTAAAGAATGAAGCCAGCGTAAGATGAGGTATTTACACATTTCTCTTAAAAAAAAAATTTCCTCCCAAGTTTCCAAAATACAGAAGACTTCTGTTGATTTTAATGTTTAAAAAAAGAGGAAATTGCAGTGCCTGTCTGGGACAGTAGATGGCAGTGCAAATATTATTTGACATAGATCCTCGTCGGTTTACAAAGATTCCAGAACGTGTCCCTGTAAATATCCAGCATGAAGTCTGATCGTTCTTCTTTATAATGTCTTTTATGGCTTTTCACCGAGACAGGCATTCTTTGTGAATACTGTTGGTGCATCGTACCTGCAGGGCCTTTCCAAAGAAAGCCAACAGCTGCCAACTAGGACCAATGTCAGGGAGGACTCCTGGCACAGAGGGCACATGGTGGGGCCAGGTTCCCTGCCGTGAAAGACACAAGGAGCTGACACTACTGTCAGATTTTGAGCCTGCGCATTCTGATCATGGTTCTTAACCAGGATTAATCTACTGAGGGGTAAGTAAGATGAAGTCACCTTCTACATTTCAGAACTGCTTATTCCTGGTTAATAATTTTTCCCCAAGAGACTCAGAGAGTAGTTGGATATTTAGAATTTCTTCAACAAGAATGAAATTACTAACCAGTTGTATTCTTTCCAACAGTTTTATGGTGTAGTATAGGATATAATCTCAGGTGCTATGCCCATGTTTAGAAGAAATTAAGTTTAAGGGACTGTGTGTGTGTGTGTGAGTGTACATGTGTCACACATATAGTTATATATAGCATATGAAATAAGTTATCAGACTTTGCAAACTAAACCAAATAAGACCCAAACTTAAAACCCATACATGGCTTTAAACACACATATATATCAGTTAATGTCACCAAATCCCTTGATTCTCAACTGCTCCTGTAACTTTAACAATCTTGCTAGGAAAAACAAAATAGGAAGAAAAAAATAAGCGGTTTCAAAAAAAGTCCCATGTACTACGGAAACACAGTCTAGTGTTCTGTCTTACTGAATCAGGGGGCAAAAATGCCTTCTTGGTGTAAAAAACCATCCCCATCAGAGGTACAGAAGCTCCTTGAAGGCAGACACCATCAGTGCTATTTTTTAGGGGAAAAGACAAATGAGCACTCAGATTCCCTAGAATTAATTTTTAGCTATATCAAAACGATCAGTTATAAGTATATCTCCATTAGTTACAGAAACAGACATTTCATGGGATGGAGAACAGAGAAAACATTTCTACGTTGGATTTATGAGGTGGGTTATTTGGGGCCACATATTTATCTTTGTAATTCTGCTTCCCTTGGTTTAAGATGACAATACATTACTTGACTTTGTAAATCACTTCACACAAACCCTGAGTTTAAAATCCATAAATGGTTTCCTGTCATTTTTTAGGTCAGATCTGCATCACCAATGTGGCCAGCTCGGCCAGCCCTTGCCAGGCACTAGCATTCCCCACTAGCCATGCTACCCTGCTCTCCTCTTCCCAGCCCCTCTTCCACACACATCCTAGCGTCACAGGGTCACTGCACCTCCTGCTCCTCTCCTTTAATCGCTCTTTCTCCTAATTCACGTGGCATCTCAGTTCCCATGCTGTCAGGAAGTCATGTAACAGAGTCCACAGGGACTATAGTATGGTGTCACTTTTCTTAGTTCAGAGCTTTTGTCACAGATTGTAAATACATTTTTAACCTTTGTGATTAGTAGCTGCCACCCCCATTGACACGTGCTCAATGTTTAGTACTTTATATTGAAAAAAATAAAAGAAGTGGATAAATGAATGGCTGAATAAATGAATGAATTCATGATCATGGAGGTGGGAATAGGGAACCCCAACCTAATGAAATCATGGGGAAAATGCAGCAGTATGGATCAGGAACATGAAATCCACTAGAATCTGCTATTTATCAAAAGTCTATGTAATATATTTGATTTCTCATGAGCTTCAATTTGGTCACATAATTTTCAATGGCTCAAAGATGATCCACAAAGGGGATAAACTTAAATTTCATAATTCAGGGTAAATATAATTTGCAATAATATTACAGCAAATATTGTAATTATATAAGGTCCTATTTTCCTTAAACTTGTTCATTTAGCTGTTAATTTGAACATGGAAGACCTTACACAGTCTGAACATGGAACACCTTAGAAACAACCAGAAAACAGTCATTCTTTGCTCCCCACAAACAGTTTCAACTACCTGGTGGTGGGGTGGGCAGTTCTTTCTTGCCCTTTGGATGAACCCTATGCCATGCCCCAGAGCTTTTCCTTTGCATTTTGATAATTAAAAATCCTTCAGTTTCTTGAAGTCCCAGAATGTCTTTTGGAAGTAATTTAAATGCCTGGCTCCTTGCATTAACTGCAATTGGAACTTTATTTCAAGAAAAGACTTCTCTCCTGGCCTATTTAGCCCTACTAATTAGCACACAGAGGAGATGGCTGCCCATTAGGTCCCTCCTGTGTTTGCCCCCACGGGGCAGAGGTAGGATGAAGGGCAGGGGAGAGGGAATGGGAAAGGTCTTGACTGGCACTAGCATGTACTCGCATCTCGCTCTCTGGCTATAGCAGGTATTTAGCAGAGACAGAAAGAGAGGTGAACACCTCTCACTCTGGGGCTGCTTTCACGTGACCCTGAAGGACTCCCGTGATCTCCACCTGCAGATCTCCTTACTGTTTGTCTACTGGGCATCCCGTAGTGCACCCTGACCTTGCACCATGAGTCTTTGTCACTCTGGACAGTCACATGACGTAGCCGCCTCCAGGGTTGCTCTCCATGGCCTAATTGGGCCCATAGGAGGCACACTTGGCCCACTTCTTTAACCCATCATCAGTGGCTGGAGTAACTTGCCAAGCAACTTTCTGCTCTGTGGTCATAGGTCATTTACTTAACTGCTGATACGTTTTTTTACTATATGCCTCCGATGATTAAAATAATAAGATTTCCAGGTCCTACTAACGTCTCTCACTCTATTTTCCACTGGGGGAGACGCTTCTCACTTCTCATCCCTCCTCTGTCATAGATGGAGGTTCATCAAACAAACATGTACACACACACACATGTACAAACTCTATCACAAAGTCTAATACCTGGTGTCTAACCTCTTAGCTTGTAACCATTTTCTGAGACTAGAGATGAGAGTTCAGTTAAGGACTGAGAAATTCATTTTGATCACTTCCTTTTTGCAAATTCTGCTTCCATAGTCCAGTTTTTTGCCTTGGAACGTGACAGTCATGGCCTACTATCATTTTTTAAATTAGCCTTCCACATTTTATACCCTATTTATTCACATTCAAACCCTATAAAGATACACTTTGGTTATTTAAAATGGTTAACTCATTCCAAGTTCTCCTTTTCTGGTTGTTTCTCAAAGCTGTATCACCAGTATCAGGAGGAATACAAAAAAAAACTATTTCTCTGATGAATGCAAATTCTAGCAGGCACAAGTTAGTTTTCCACAGAGACATAAAAGTGGGGCTACTGGGGATATGGCTTGCATCACTCTATGCAAGTTATGTGTTCACTACTAGAATTCAGAAAGGGAGAGTCCAACTCTAGTGTGCAAAATGCTAAGCAGAACCTAGCATCTGGGATCTGGCCAGTGTTCCCTGAGGAAATAAGCAAGCACCCAATTATGACTGGGAAGGAGAGCAGATGTGGAAAACTCTTCTGCTGCCTGAGCTGACGGTACAGAATGACAGCCTGGAGGGTCACAGACACTGAAGCCCCCAGCTGCCTGGGGCTGATGTGGAGCCGAGCAGGAAGTTAGTCAGTCTTCTACAGCGAAGCCCCAACTACAGTAGAGGCCTGAACTCTTCCAGAGTGACTTCTTGTTCCTGTTGCATAGTAAAAATAAATATAAGAGACCTCGAGGTGCTTAGCAATACACAGGCCCTAAATGACGCAACCATGACTGTTAAAAGTGATGCTTTGAAAAGTGAGATGGTGAGGCAAAAGACGGGAGGGTGGATGTTCCGGTTTTGTTTTGACTGTTCATTTCTGAGTGAGCATGCTCTACTCATAAGGTCATAATAACAAGGCATTTCTATTTGAGGGAAAGCCAGCAAAATTCAAACAGACCAGGGTACTTCTCAGTTACTTATTTCACACGACACCCCAACTCAGTGACTTAAAATGACGCTCATTTTAGTTTTGTTCACGAATCTATTGATCAGCTGGTGGTGCTTCTGGTCTTGGGCTGAGCTCACTCGTCTATCTGTAGTCAGCTGTGGCCTAACTAGGTGTTCCTGCTATGTCATACTGCGCTTTCTTACATGTTTGGGGGTTGGCTGGCTGAGGGCTGTTGGCTTTCTTCCACATCTCATTCGCCAACTGGCTAGCTCAAGTTAGTTTACATGATGCACAGCCTCCCAAGGGTTGGAAAAGAGCCAGCCCTCACGGCCTCTTGAGTCTGGGGCTCAGAATTGGCCCAAAGTCACTTGCATCTCATTCTATTGGTCAGTGCAAGACACAAAGCCAACCTAGGTTCAAGGGGCAGGAAATAGGCCTTTCTCTTGATAACGAGCTACAAAAAGCACATTGCAAAGGGGGTGAGTATGGGGAGAGGGCACTAACTGGGACAGTTACTGCCACATAGGATCCCAAAACTGCCAGGCCACATGAAGAAATGGAGGAAAGAGAAGAGGAAATAAGTCAGGAATCATGTAGCATATTAAAACATTTAACACCAACAAAAATAAATCTTTTTTCATCCACACCTCAATAAGTGAGCTGCAGGGAACACTCAATCCCCTCTTCCTTGTCGAGCTCCAGTGTGTCATGCTAGTCTCAAATTAAATACCACTTTCTTTAGGAAACTTGCCTGATATGCCTTCCTTTTAGCCAGAAAATGAATCAAGTATTTTCCCTCCATAACATTTATAAGAATCTGTATTTTTGACCCTGTCTTCCTTGCTAGACTAGGTGCTCTGAAAGTACAGGGTGCAGCTGACCATATTTACCTTGCACACCTGCACCCCTGCCTAGCCCCTGCATAGCACAGAGTAGGTGCTGAATAAATATTTCTTAGAAAATAAACACAGAGGGAATGAATGAATGAATGAATAAATGGATCGCTGAGGATTAAGTTGAGTATTATTAAGGAAAATGCGCACATTTGGGGATATCAAATTTTCATGTGATTTCCACATCCTTGCCAACATGATTTGAAATCCCATTCTTGCTACCAAACAGAACAGAAACACTGTGAGAGATTAAGATTACTTTTTGATAACTTTGTATAATGCAGCAACCAAGTCTTAAACCCTGCATCTGCCCCTTTCTAGAAATTTAATAAATGCAAACTCAAAGGGATCCAGAAATGGTCATCACACTGTCCTAAAATCTGGACTGGAAAATGCACAAATAAACGAAGCACAGGCTGTTGCATGAATAGTAGTCCTACGGCCAGTCAGATTACGTGTAGCTGAAGAAAACATTATCTTTGGAATGAGCAGAGCTTTCCAAAGGAAATGCTTCAGTCTTGGTCCTAGAAAAAAATAATCAGACACTTTTGGAGTAAAATAGAATGCTAACAGAATAAAATTGGTCTACTATTATAAGCCAACTTTATACTAGGCATTTGTATGCATTTTTACATTTAATCCTCATAAAGACCTATGTCATGCCATATCTTTTATCTTTTCTGTAAAGATAGAGAAATCAGAGCACAGTATGTTATGTAATTTCCTCAAGTCATTAGCACCGAAATATTAATTTATTAACATTGTTGCAGAGCATGAGTTGCTAGCACAGAAAAGGAAGGTGGCGAGACTGGGGTCCGGGGGAGAAAACTACATGGATTTATTATGGTTTGCCAGGAATTGTTGTCATAAAAGGAAGGTGGCGAGACTGGGGTCCGGGGGAGAAAACTACATGGATTTATTATGGTTTGCCAGGAATTGTTGTCATAAATACTGTACCTCAGTTCCCAGTCCTGCTGCCCAGCTACACTGCTACCTGTTTTTCACTTCTCTAGGTTTGTGCGCATGGGACTCTTCTGGAGTATGAAGGACTGAATCATGAATGTTATTGAGTTAGAGCTTCCAGGAGGTTTATCAGCAAAGCTAGCCAGTGACTCCAGCATTACCAAGTACAGCAAACATGTTTCAGAATTTTCAAGAGGAAAGCATCTTCCTTATAAAACAACTGGTAAAAATTCACCACTATTCAAAGACTACACTCTTAGATTCCCTTGCAGTTCCCTTTCCTAAATTCCAGTTTTCTGCTGCTTAAACGGCCCCCATCCTTCCCAGGTACCCACTATAGGCGTTCAGCTCATGCCCTAAAACATTTGTGGTCTTCCCAGTCTTAAATTATATGACTAGAATACAAATTAGGGCTCCAAGTGTCTTATGAACCATAGTTCGGGGTGTGGGTGTCCTCAGCGCCATGTGAGAGCCAGAGCGCTCAGCAGCCCCAGCAAAACAACCCATGGTTCCTTTGAAGCGCATCTCTCTTCCTACCTCCTCTGTCTACATCCTGCTCCGTTCAAGGCCTGCTCAAATGCCTACCTTGCCCCAGACCAGAGGCTCGCCTGGCTCTGTTGCAAAGATATCTGCGAAGGTATCTGGAATCCTAATTATGATTGGTATTTATTTAATAATCACTGTGTTCCAGACACCACATTAAGTGTGTTAATATGTTATCTCATTTAATTCTCAATATTATTGATGAGGTGGGTACCATTTTCATCCATCTGGTATTTATTTAATAATCACTGTGTTCCAGACACCACACTAAGTGTGTTAATATGTTATCTCATTTAATTCTCAATACTATTTATGAGGTAGGTACCATTTTCATCCATCTTTTATAAATGAAGCTCAGAGAGATGAAGGTACATGTAATCATTTGGATTTAATTTGGATTTAAATATAGATCTGCTGGATGCCCATACCTCAGTGCTCAGAAACTCAATTTTACTTTATGCATGCATTAGAATTTGTATAAAATTTATTCTGCAAATGCGGGTGCATTTCTTTGTGTTCATTAAATGAAATCAAATCCATATCTGTTTTTACTTCTGTGAAACTGTGTGCCCAGGACTCCTTTTGGATATGAAGGGCTGACTCATGAAAGGTCGTGGAAAATGCTTTCCTGCAATGGGTCATGAAAAGGCCTAGAACTGTTGTGCAGACTGTATAAGATCTTTGCCAGTGTTCAGTTCACCTGAGAATCACAGGGTTCTGTTTTCTATGCATACAGAGCCCCTTAAAGTACTAAGTTCTGTATTTTGGAGTTGGAACCATAAACCTAATGTCCAGCCTCACAAAAAGCCCTATGCAAAGTCTACTGCACCCATCCTCCCTCCCAGTGAGATGCTGGCCACTTTGCCAGGATGCCGTGGGTTCATAGGCTGCTGGTCCTTACTATTCATGGAATGCCAGACCTCTCTTCCTCTTTGAGAGTTTAGAAATCCCTTCTGATCATCAAAGGCCACATGCCTCTCCTAATACCCCCACCTTCCCCTTGGCATAGCCTTCTCAAAGAGCTGCAGCTCCTGGAAAATAAAAGCTGGGAGAGCAGGATGTCTCCTGGAACCTACTGCTTCTACTATAACTCAACCACCCTGTGCTTCAGGGTCAATGCCATGCCTTCACTGAATGGAATGGGCATAACTTGATTTTACAAATCAGAAAATGCAAATTGTCAGCCTTTGCCTACCTAGCCAGAAGAAGTAAATGATTTGATTCAATACTTTCTGAAAATTGAGATGTATTTAAAAACTGGGAGATTTCACATGATAGAATTAAATCTGGGGATTGTGGGAGGGTATTTCTCATGGCCAGCATCAGCTGGCACTAAGGAGCTTCTGTCCCCTTGAGATGTCCTTGTATTTCGAGGTCACCTGCATTTCCATCATTCAGTCCGGACGTTTGCTAAAATGTAATGGATTTTCTTTGCAATGAAGAAATACTTTTCCATGTCTAAGCTTCTAATAAATATGGAAATGTGTAACAGAATAAAAGGGCTTCAAGTTTCAAAAAATGTGGCATTTATTTTCTGGGTGGAGTGACGAACACGCCTATGTATGTAATGTGCACTTAAAACATGCCTGTTTTGAAAGACGTCTTGGAAAATAGAAGTGGATTATCACATTTTAAATGAAGAAGTGGTTTTACCTGTCACTGCCATTTTAAATCATGTCTACACCCAAGCCTCTCTCCCACCATTTCCCCTCGAAAAGCCCTGACCGCTCGTGTCAGGAGGATGGTGGTTCTTTAAGGCAGGAGCCTTTCACTCCCTCATTTGCTAGCAAGTCAATAAACTATTCTTTCCTTCCCCCAAAACCTTGTCATTGTGTTTTGTGATTTGACCTCAAGGACAGGACCTGGTTTGGTATCAGAAGCAGCATGCCCCCAACCCGAGAAAGTTCCCGCGGTGTCTAGTGTCACAGCCCACAGGGCTAAGCTGTCAGGGACACAGAGCTCCCGGCTTCCTCCTTGGTAGCCACAGGGGGCTGTACCTGTACCGGCAAGGAAGTCATGCTGTGTGGCAGGTCAAGTACAAGCCTCTAGAACTCCCTCTAAAGTATACATTGAAAGCACTAATGCCTTCCAAGAGAGGTTACAGAAACCGGTGTCACCACCAAGGATTTGAAAGATGTAGGGGTGGTCATTTCCATATACCCTTATTGAAGTCACTCATTTGGCCTATTCAGAAAACGCTTGAATCTTGGAGATGACAGTGGCATGATTGTCAATGTAATCAGTGTCTCAAATTGCAGTTACTGCTGCACATGGGGCTTCATCACTTGATCCCCAAGCACCCAGTGTGTAACTACTCATCAGGAAAATGCTCTTTGTTCTCTTCCTGTGAGTAAAGACCAGCAGAGCAGTGAGCTTTCAGCCGGAAAGGAGAGAAAACTATCTCAGAGGTATATCAAATCTCCAGACTCAGGTTGTCGTTTAGTCAGAAGGTACCTTCATCTCCTTTTTCTTATAGAAGACGTCACACTGGCCCATCCCATTGATGGTATTATGCTGATTGGACCCAGTGATCGAGAAGTACAACTCATGTAGGCATACTGATAGCACAGACACATGTCAGAGGCGGGAAATAAACCCAACAAAAATTCAGGGGCCTTTCGCCTTAGAGAAGTTTCTACAAGTCTATCGTGTGGCCACGCCAAGCTCTACCTTCCAAGGTGAAGAATAGGCACTGTATCTGACCCCTCCTCACACACACACAAGAGTTCAGCAGCCTGGTGGACCACCTCGGATTTCAGAGGCAGCATAGACTTCATTTCTAGTGTGCTACTCTGATCCATTCACTGACTGGTCTGAAAAGCACCTAGTCTGAGAGCAGCCTGGACCTTTGGAAGGTGGATGCCAGTAGATGACACCACCTGGATTGAATCTCATTGCTGCTCCTTCAAGCTGCACACCTGAAAATGGCCTAGAGGGGGTGTGACTTGCCCAAGATCACAAGGCCCAAACCTGGGCCTGAGTTGCGTGCTCTTCCATGCTCCGTGCCAAGCCTGGTTGGCACTCTTCCATCTCTGAGTCTCTGCATCAGACACACATGACACCAGCCCCCAGAAGCTGGAGGTGTCATCCATATATCCCTGAGGACGTCCCTAGGGAGGAATGTATAACATGACCCTGCCTGTGCAGGTTGGGACGTTGGGCAGCTCCTGGGAGGTGCCATGGCCTCAGCAGGACAGGGAACTGGTGAGAAAAAGATGCCTGAGCTTAGCTCTTGTCTCCTCAGAGCTGGGACTTTGGTGACATGGCTAAGAGTGGAGGGGAGGGCTCTTGCGGGATGTGTGTAGTGACGCATGGGAAGGGACAGGAGGGTGGGCAGTCAGCAGCCCAGAGGGGCCTGGGAGTGTGTCTGAATGCAGGGAGGGGCCCAAGAAATGGACCCTTCAGGAAGTGATGTCACTGACGACACGCCCAGTAGAACCTGAATTGTGACCCGGCGCCCAGTTTCTGGTCACAGACCCCAGTCCTGCTCACTTGACCAGAGACGCTCGACAGAGCAACATGTGGTCTTGTTGTGTGGAGCCTTCTGAGGGCGTGAGAGTCATGGAAGCGGAGAGGGACAGTCTTCCTGCTCGATGTGGGCGTTGGCTCAGAGACCACCTCCAACGCCTCTGTCTGTGTTGCCTGAGGAGGCCCGAGGTAACACACGGTGTCCCAGAGCGGGCCACAGCAGGGCCAGACCACAAGGGTGACCCATCTCGGGCTGACCTTCCCGCTGGACCCTGCTGTGTGTGCGCGGTGGGTGTGGGTCATGGGTGGGACTGAAGGCTGGGGAGGAGGGGGTCCGTTCCTGTGTGGTAGCATGTTGTGAGGTGGTGGTCCCCTGGCACGATGAGTGTTACAGCTCTGGTCTCATCATTCAGGATGTGGAGGTGAGTATTGGGACCAGGTACTTCCACCCACATGGTGATCCTGAGCCCGGGGGATGTCCTCTCCTTCCCCGAGGGACTGGACGTCTATGCAGATGGCCCTGTGTGCCTGATCTCAGGGGCAGGGTTTGGGGTCCACATTGCCCCCTGCAGGGAGGTCCAGGAAGCCTTGAGTGCCTCCTACCCAGCTACTAGGATCTGGCTTTGCACAGCTCCACTCTGGAGAGCGTGCAGGACCTGGTGGATAGATTCACCAGCTCCTGGACCTGGGACAGGTTGTCTACACCCAGGACTCACCCATTCCAAACCTGGCAACCTGCCAGGGCCTTCCCAGGGCTTCCCCACGAGAGTGGCCGACAGTCCCACTCCAGGGGGCCTGGATCCTCATTCCCTGGGGGCACCTTGTCCATCTCCTTGCTCGTACCCCAGGGGGCTGGAGGTGCTCGGGGGAGTTGCAAACCTCCCTCGTCCTGGTGGTTCCTGGTTTTCCCACTGACTATATCCTCGCTGCCCCCTCAGCCTGAACATGAATCAACTACCCATGGGACTAAGGTCCCCCAGCGCAGGGCTCCCAGGACAGGCGTGATGAGGAAGGGGAGAAAGTGCACCTCACGAGTGGAGGCAGCTAGAAACATCAGCCGGAGCACTCCTGAGTCCACACTCCCTCCTGAGGATGCTCACCAGTTGGCAGGTGCGAAGGAGAAGCAGGGACGGTTCAGGGCAAGAAGGTCGTCTTCAGGTGCATCTCTCAGCCTGAACGCTTCTTCGTCCCTACTCCCTGCAACGGACGCTGACCAGCCGGCCAAGAGCCAGCGGCTCCCCAGGTGAGCATCCACCCCCACCTTGACACAGTCGGGTCTCTGCCCACAGCCCGCTGTGTGCCTTGAGTGTCCCCACATGTGTGGGAGCCATAGTGTGCTCCTCTGATACGCAGGGTGGCTGGGGATCAGCCCGTTAGGGTGCCCATGGGGAATACGGGAGGAGGCTTACAGGGGCTCCCCTGGCACTGGGTGCTAGAGAAAGGCCTGCCGTCCATGCTGGGTCACTTTGGGGATATTACTTCTCTGTACCCAATGAAAAATGTGTCAGGGGCCTCAATTTGGAAAAGCACATGGAAAGCAGCCTTTGCAACGGAGGCATGCGATTCCTGGGGCTGGGCCCGGTCCTTTTACTCACTGAGGTCACATGGTGGACCTCTGGGGGCAACAGAGAATTTGTGCAGGCATTTTGGGGACACTAAGCATAAGTGAGTGAAGGAAGGAGACACAATACTAAGACCCCGTCCAGGTGGAGTCGGGCAGTCACTTCAGGCGTCATCCGCAGGACACGGCCAGGGAGCATCACGGGGTATGCCCTCACGGCCTCTTCAAGGAACAGGGGTCATGACGAGGGGCCTGAGGAGGATCAGATAATATGAGTTCTCACTGGGCCCAGAGGGTGTGCTGCTTATCTCACAGAATGGGGGGAGGCGGAGTTTGGGGCTTGGGGCAGGGAGCGCACAGCAGAACCCAGCAGGTAACCCATGTTTGGTGGTGGATGGGGTCCAATGGGAGGGCTGACGACTGGTGACATCCTATCTGGGAGTAAGGGAGAGGATGGGGTCCCAGGACAGACAAACAGGGTCAGGAAGGGCGAGGGGCAGACACCTGGACAGGAGGGAATGCAGAGCGGCCAGGCCCACACAAGGGTGTGCGGGGAGGGCAGTGTGGCTGGAAAGAACAGGCTTCTCACTCTGCCACCCCAAGGTCATCCCCCAGCCCAAGGATGGAACGGGCTAGGCACCACGCCTGGGAGCCCGAGCGTGTGCCCAGTGTTCTCTATGGAAGCCAGACTTCATCCACCCTGAGGGGCCAAATCCTCCACCACTTGGCCCAGAAGGAGAATCTGAGGCAATTGGAGGCAAAGCTGGAAGGTGAGGGGCTGCAGCCAGGGGACCGTCTAGGGTAGGCTTCCTGGACTGGGGTTCACTTCAAGGACGTGAGGTCTTTTCTGTCCTTGGTAAGGCATGGGGAATCAGCCCCGGGGTGACCCTGTCTCTGTGTCCCCCTCCAGCACTAGGTCGCAAGAAGCAGAAATGGCACAACCGGTATCTCTCATACCAGCTACATCTAGAGCCAATTCAGGAGCTCCCTGAGCCCCCTGTGTTGGAGCTACAGCCGGCGTCACCTGCTTCAGTCCCTGCAGACCCAGGGGATGTCCCAGCAGTGGCCTCAGCCCTGGTGCCAGGCCCTGAGCTGAAGCCCCATGAGCCCTTGGGCCCAAGGCCTGTGACACCTGCAGGAATGGCACCAGGCCTAGCAGAGCCAGAGCCAGGACTGGAGCCTGCCCACCCTTGTGTTGTGAGCACACAGAATGTGACGAGCAAGGAGGAGCCAGCCATCCTGGCATTTTGCCCCTGCCTGGTGGCCGAGCAGCTGACCCTTGTCTTTGCGGTGAGCAGAGCGGGCTCTGGGGGTCAGGGGTGGGCCTTCCCTGTGTCATGGGCTGCCCCAGATCTGCCATCCCTGACGTGGACTCCTGTGATCTGGGCCCACGTCCCAGCTTCCCCATGGACTCACCATGTGCCCTGAGAGATTCTCCTCTCACCCGAAACCTTCACTGACGCACAGGACAGTAGGGCTGGCACTTAGGGATCCTTGCAGATCAATGAGGTGGAGCGGAGGGAAAGTGGGCAGGGCCTGGCCTGGCTTGGAGGGGAAGGGGAGGAGGGGAGAGGTCCTCAGGGAGATGATGCCAGAGCCTTAGGTTCTTGGGCCATCATTGGCCCGACAGGCCTCCAGAGCCTCCACACGTCAGAAGCCCCTGCCATGTACCTGACGGTGTGGGAGACACAGACACCAACAAAGGCCCTGGGTGGACTTGTTTCAGGGGAAACTGTGATTGAGTGGGTAGTGGGATCCACGTGGTAGCAGAATGGGAGGCAGATGCCCCAGGATGGGTAGAGTGAGCTGCCTTGTGCGGCAGGGAGGAGGTGAGGTTACCTATGAGCAGAGCCCCTCTGTTCCCCACCAGTGTGGGGTCCTGTGCATTCGGTCCTGGGCACCTCAGTGGACGGGGTCTGAATCCTGGATGGCCACAAGGCTCACAGCACATCCTCAGCTGCCTGGGCTCCAGCTCTGACCGGTGACTCTGCCTGGGCAAAGAGGCACCAGGGGCAAGGCTGCATGACCCTCCCTTGTAATCCCCAGGGGCTGTATGTCAGGATGGACACTGAGCGCCTGGCTCCCACCATGCATGCGTTCCTCGGGGAATTTGACACCTTGCTTAAGTTGGTCACCACCACCTGCCTCGGGACTCCGAGCATGATGGCCCAGGACAGGGCCCGAGTCATGGAGTTCTGGATCCAGGTGGCCATGGTATGTCATGGGACGGCCCCCTGGGTCCATCCTGCCATCTTGGGACCTGCTCCTCTCCTTGGCCAGCTCTCAGGATGGGTGCTTCGGTCTGCCCTGCACGGTCCCTGGGCCCCTCCTGCCAGGGGAGTGTGCACCTGGACTCGCAGGCCCCAGGGGTAGGCAGCCACCCCCGGCACCTTCCTTGTGTTGAGCTACAGTCCTCTACGCAGGAGGGATGCTCACCAGGTACCAGGTGTGCTGGGCTCTCTGGGTTTCTGTGTCAAGAACAGGAGTTCATGAGGGGACACAGCAGAGAAGCAGGCCACACTCTCAGCTCTGTCTTCCCTCCCAGGAGTGTCGGCCCCTCAAGAACTATGCTGCCCTCCATGCCATTCTCTCGGCCCTGCAGAGTCCTGCTGTATGTTGCCTGGAAAGCACCTGGGGACATATTGCCTGGTGGGTAGTCCTGTCCTTGGGACCAGGGCACCTGAGTGGACAGGGACACACCTACATCTGGCAGTGTCCCTTCAGTCCGCTGGGATTTCCCTGGGAGGCTGCAGAGCCTAAGGACAGGGATGGGGGGCTCTTGAGCCCCTGTGGGTTAGGCCACGGGTTCCCATGCAGGAATCAGTTCCCTACAATGTCAGGTGTGGGTTGAAGCTAATTGGAGATTTTGAGCATGTGCTCTGCAGCAGGTGGTCTCTGCCCCAGGGACAGCGACCTGGCCCAAAGCAGATTTGGCCCTGGGAGAACTGGGAAATGGAGGCCCAGGGCGGAAACATGGGAGTGCCCTCCACAGGCTACAGATTCCCAAGGGCTCAGGGCCGTGGTGGAAAGCCTCATGCAGGCTAGTGGACCTTCTAGGATCTCCAGGAAAAGGGGTCTACCCCCAAACTCTCCACCTGCTGGCCACATGTCTCCCTCCTCCTGTCCCCTCCCCTTAGCACCAGCTTGATTTTATATGAAAACCTGCAAACGGAGGACAAGTGGGTTCATAGGAAGCAGCTCTTCAAGGTAAGTGGAGGCTAGAGGTCTGCAAGGGAGGCAGTCCATGGGGCAAGACCTCTGACACGCTGTGGCCCAGCCTTGGGGCAGACTCGAGGTTTGCGGGGTGAGAGGGGGAAGCTGATGGGGGAAGCAGATTTGCCCAGGCCCCCGAGGGCCTTTTCTGTCTCCCTCCCTGGCTCCACTTGACTGGGGGCCTGGCCCCCAGTCTAGTGAGGACCCAGAGGACAGACCCCAGACGGGACTGGCGCTGGCATGGGGTCGGCAGCAGGGGTGGGGCCTGTCACTGAGCAAGCTCAGCCTCTCCCCTGAATACCCTCAGCCTGTCACTGTCCCCTCTGTGGCCTCGGGCTCCTCATCTGGACGTGGAGGGTTGTTCTCATCCTGGGGTGTGGGCCTCCCTGGTGAGCAGGGTCAAGGCAGCACAAGATGGGCTTCAACTTTCTGCCCACCCCACCTGGTCATGTGAGGGGAGCCGTGTTGATAGCCAGATGACAGTGAGACCTCACGGCACCCTGGGAGGTAGAGGGATCTCCCCTGACCCTCTCAGGGCGGTGGGCCACAGCCCAAGGACACCAATGGGTTTGTGTGTGCTGGAGCTGGGGTCACTCTAGGCTGAGAACCTGGTGGAGGTGGGGACAGCACAGGGGCCAGGGGACTCAAGCAAGGCATCCATCAACCAAGGTCTGGTTGTGGGAGGCCACGTGGGATGGGACCCCAGGAGAGGAAGAGGAAGTTGAGAGTGGCGCGGATAGGGTCGGGGCAGTGGGGGTGACGCTCCACCTGCTCCTGGTGCCACCAGCCCTGAGCTGCCAGCACTGGGGTGACCAGGAGGAGGGCGAGAGCAGCTGGGTACAGGGAGAAGTTGGAGGACAGGTGCAGGGACCACAGGTCCTGAGACTGGCCAAAAGCAAGCCCTGGAAAGAGGAGCGCAGAGCGAAGGGAGGAGAGGAACACAGCACAGGCTGGTCCAAGGGAGCTGGGGGCAGCAGGTGTGGGGTTCAGGGGAGGTGCTGTGGGCGATCCTGAGGCAGGCGGGGACTCATCACTTCCCCACCCTGGTGGCACAGGACATGGTCCCCTTCCTCGGAATGTTTCCGGACGATGTGCCTGTAGACAAACTCCTGGAACACCATGAGGACGTGAGTGAGCCCAGAGGGGCACAGGGGGGCAGGATGGTGAGCTTTACAGGGGAGAGAGCCCCAGTGATCCCGGACCTCCCAGCACCAGGCTGGCCCCCAATTCCTGAGAGTCTCCCCTCCACCCCAGTAGCTGCGCTTCTTGGAGAGGAGCGCCAGAAGGACCCACTTAAGCCCCGGTCCTGGTCCCAGGGCAGGTGGGGCTGAGGGCTACAGGGGCCAGCTTCTGAGCAGGACTGGCCTCCCCCTCAGGACCTGCCCAGGGGGAGGGATGTTACTCCTTCAGGGCAGAAAGCACATCAGGGTGCTGGCAGTGCCTTTCCACCTGAGGCCTCAGCTCCCCAGTCCAGTCCCCGATTCTTGGTAAGCCTGAGCGTGAGCCACATCCGGGTGGTGTTTCTGGGCTGGCCTGCCCCTTGGAGGGCCCTGGCGGTCCTTCAACTTAAGAAAGGGTGGGGATGTTCTGGCCTTGTTCTGGGATCAGGGGGCTGTTTTGATGCACTTTTCTGAAAAGTAGGTTTCTTCCTACCGTCAAGACCCCCTGGGCAGGACTCTGTCCAGCCCATCCCCTGCGTCAAACGTGTCTTGAGAGAGTTAAGACATGCAGAGCTGAGGACACTCAAGGCTTTGTCAGGTGGGGGATGGGGTGTGGCATCAAGGCCCCCTTCCTGGAGGAGGAGCTGGAGACACAACAGTGGGAACTGGCAGGGCTGGATGATATCGGAAGGAAGGCGGGTTCCCGTGAGCAAAGATCAGGGACCATCCTAGGGCCCCACTCCTCACACCCCTCCTTCTCTGTACCCTGTCCTTGCTCTGCCCCAGGTCGCTATCATCCAAAGTGAGATCATGATGCAGAGGGAGCTGGCTGTGCTGTATGACCTGGAGCCTGAGGAGAGCTTCATATCCTTTCTCCACGCTGGGGAGCCCCTGCATGAGGAGCAGAGGTGAGGCCGGCAGGAGTCAGGTGTGGGCTGCAGCTGCCAGCAGGCTCTGGGAGAAGGGCCCCCTGACGTGTGGCTCCAGGGGCTCACAGGTGGCCCTCTGTCCTGCAGCTACGCCCTGTCCTGCCAGCTGGAGCCCCCCAGGCCAGGAGCCCGGGGGAAAGGGACTGTAGTTCTTCAGGTCGCACGTTTAAACTTACTGACCAGGGCCAGGTGAGTTTCTGGGCTGGCATGATCACCAAGGGGTGGGCAGCTGCTCAGCCTCAGGGAAGCTGCAGGCTGTGTTGGGTGTGGGGGTGTACTAAAGATGGGTGGGAATGGGACCCCAGGTTCACTGCCCACAAGTTGTGTCAGACTGAAGGGTGGTTCCCCTCCCCCTCTGGGACCCAGCCACCTCCTTTGTGAGTAGGTGATGCCCATGAGCTTTCCCATGACAGGGACACCCCAGGTACCGGTGACTGACAGGACCCTCCGCACAGGGACCAGAGGACAGAGGACAATGCGGACGGGGTGTAAGCAGGATAATGGGGGGAACCCGGGATAACCTGCCTCTTCTGTTCACCTGTGTGGCCCTGTAGCTGCTGTCATCGGGCCCGTGGCCCTGCTGGTATCCTGGCTGCATGTGGACAAGACCTTCCCCTTCGGGCAGGCGGCACCCTGCGCCCCAGGACCCTAGTGTGCTTCCTGCTCCCCTTCCTCCCCTGCTCATCCTGAGCCTCTGTTGGGATAGGTGCTGTGGCACCTAATCTGTCGGCAGACATGGGCAGCTCCCCACGCTGCGCTGCATCCTCAAGGACCAGTACGTAGCTGCAGCCAATGTGGCCACCTTCGTAATGTGTCAACCCCTCTGCTTGGGGCCTGCTGGACAGAGGCAAGCTGCCCCTCCATGTGGAGGATGTTCCCCTTTCTGCAGGTGGCCTCCCGCTCTGTTGATGCCACCTGCTGCCTGGGTGTTGTCGGCCACAGAGTTGTAGCCACAGGGTTCCAGGAAGAGGCGGGGCTATCCTCACCGGGCCCAGCCTTTCTCGGGACGGGGACGGATACGGACACAGTACAGTGCTGCATGGAACCACCGCCACCTAGGTGCCCAGCGGAGGCATCTGAGGATGCAGGGGTGGCTGGCCACTGCAGGTTTCCAGTGCATGCTCCCAGGGGAGCCCCCTGGGCAACTTCCTCCCCTCATCCCTGAAAAATTGCCTAGCTAGGGATTAAACATGGCGGTGTGACAGGCAAGACAGAGACCTCCTCCTAAAACCACATCTGATACAAAAATATAATTAATATAACTCATTATGAAAGAGTACCAGGAAAGATGGCCACACCAGACTGAATACATCTGGAGAATAAGAGCAGCCCTCACGGAACAGAGTAATGTACCAAAGCTATGATGCGGCGGGACGCAACCCTTCCCCCACCCCAGCCCATCAGCAGGAGGAAGAGACACAGACCAGGGATGGAGTGGAGGCCTGGGACTGCTGGAGATCACCCTGGAGATCTGGTCTGGGAGCACGAACCTACATTGCATGGTGCTCTGGTGATTAGCGGGGTTGGAAAGCTAAGACAGGTGGAATATATGGAGAGATGGAGAGTCCAGCTGCTTGTGGAAAACAGGGATTCATATCCGGCTGATCTGGATGGGCAGTCTGAAAGATTTCCTAAAAGCGAGAGGGCTGCTAAAGCGGCAAGGATTGCACAGAGCTTCCTGCTCAGGACAAAGGACAGGTAGACAAAATTGTGCAGGTGCACTCTGCCCAGCAGGTTGGGAACTTAAACGATCTTCACTGCTACATCCTACTGGATGCAGCTCCAAGGCCCCCCACTGTGACATGCAGCCTGCTGTGTCTTCCTCCCAGCTAGCCTGCACCTGTCTTGCAAACCAGCAGGCCAGTCAGAGGGAAGCCCCACCTACAGTATCTACAAACACAAAGCATAGAGGCTTCACACCTGTGTGTTCGGCCACTGATTCTGGTAGTTGAGCAAGGCACAGCAGCCAGGAAAGTGGAACCTGCCCTTTCCTCCCCCCAGGCACCAGCACCACTCCCCTTTGATGCTCGACATCACTCCAGCAGATGAGCAGCTGCAGGGCATTAGAGGACGCCACATACTAATATGAAATGTCAAAGGAACCTGGAACAAAGCCAAATGTCAATGCCAGAGAAAGGATCAAGTGACACTGAATTAATAAGTCTTCCTGAAAGAGATTACAAAATAAAAATCATAAACATGCTCATGTAGGTACAGAAAAATATTCAAGAACTCAGGAACAAATTTAGGACAGAGATCCAATTGCTGAACATAACATCAGAAGGTATTAAAATCAGGTTACCTACAGTGGAAGAGATGATAAATGAAATAGGAGTTAGGGAAGAGGAATACAAAGAAGGTGAGGAACAGAGAGGAAAATGGATCTCTAGGAATGAAAGAATACTGAGAGAAATATGGGACCAATCCAAACACAACAATATTCGTGTTATAGGGGTACCAGAAGAGGAAGGAGAGAGAATAAGGGACAGAAAGTGTCTTTGAAGAAGTAATTGCTGAAAACATCCTCAATATGGAGAGGATGGTTTCTCAGGCAATGGTAGTTCACAGATCTCCCAACACAAGGGACCCAAAGAGGACAACACCAAGACATATAATAATTAAAATGGCAAAGACTAAGGATAAAGACAGAATATTAAAAGCAGCCAGAGAGAGAAATTGGATCACATACAAAGGAAAAACCAAAGGCTACCATCAGACTTCTCAGCAGAAGGGCCTCGAACCAAGAATACGTTAACTGCCAAGATTATCATTTAAATTTGAAGGCAGGATTAAACACTTTCCAGATAAGCAAAAGCTGAGAGAATTTACCTCTCACAAAACATCTGTACAGTATATTATGGAGGGATTGCTATAGATGGAAGTGTTCCCAAGATTAAATAACTGTCACCAGAGGTAATAAAAAGAGACAGACAAAGAGTTCAGAATATAATACCTAATATATAAAGAATGGAGAAGAGGAAAAAAAAACCCTTTAGATTCTGTTGGGAATAGCATACTAAGTGAGTTAAGTTAGACTCTTAGTTAATAAGGAAGTTATTACCCTTGAACCTTTGGTAACCACACATCTAAAGACTGCAATGGCAATAAGTACATACATACCAATAAATCAACCTTAATGTAAATGGTCTGAATGCACAATCAAAAGACATGGGAGTCACTGAATGGATAAAAAAACAAGACCCAATTATATGCTGCCTACAAGAGATTCACTTCAAACCCAAAGACATACACAGACTAAAAGTTAAGGGATGGAAAAAGATATTTCACGCAACTAATAGGGAGAAAAAAAGGAGGTGTTGCAGTACTTGTATCAAACAAAATAGATTTTAAAGCAAAGAAAGTCACAAGAGACAAAGACGGACATTACATAATGATAAAGGGGTCAATCCAACAAGAGGATATAACCATTATGAATATCTATGCACCCAACACAGGAGCACCTACATATATGTGAAACAAATACTAACAGAATTAAAAGGGGAAATAGAATGCAATGCATTCATCCTAGTAGATGTCAACACTCCACCCACTCGAAAAGGACAGATCAACCAGACAGAAAATAAGGACACAGAGGCACTGAACAACACATTAGAACAGATGGGCCTACAGACACCTACAGAGCTCTCTACCCTAAAGCAGCAGGACACACATTCTTCTCAACTGCACATGGAACATTTTCAAGAATAGATCATACACTAGGCCACAAAAAGAGCCTCAGTAAATTTAAAAAGATGGAAATTGTACCAACCAGCTTCTCAGACCACAAAGCTATGAAACTAGAAATAAAATACACAAAGAAAATGAAAAAGCCTATCATCACATGGAGACTTAATAACATGCTCCTAAATAACCAAGGGATCAAACACCAAATAAAAAGAGAGATCAAGCAATATAGGGAGACAAATGACAACAATAATTCAACACTGCAATATTTGTGGGACGCAGCGAAGGCGATGCTAACAGGAAAGTATATTGCAATACAGGCCTACCTTAGGAAAGAACAACAATCCCATATGAACAGTCTAAACCCATATTAATGAAACTAAAAAAAGAGAAAAAGAAAAACAAGTGAGGCCCAAAGTCAGCAGAAGGAGGGACATAATAAAAATTGGAGCAGAAGTAAATGAAACGGACAAGAATAAAATAATAGAATCAGTGAAAGCAGGAGCTGGTTCTTTGAGAAAATGAACAAAATAGATAAGCCCCTAGTCAGACTTATCAGGAAAAGGAGTACACACACATAAATAGAATCAAAAATAAGAACGGAAAAATCACTACAGACAACACAGAGATACAAATAATTCTTATAAAATACTATGAAAAATTATATCATACAAATCCAAACATTTGCAACCACATGGATGGAGCTAGAGGGTATTATGGGCAGTGAAATAAGCCAGGCGGAGAAAGACAGTGTGAAATGATTTCACTCATCTGTGGAATATAAGAACAAAGCTAAAACTGAAGGACCAAAACAGCAGCAGACTCACAGAACCCAAGAATGGACTAACAGTTACCAAAGGGAAAGGGAGTGGGGAGGATGGGTGGGAGGGGAGGATGGGTGGGAAGAGATAAGGGGGAAAAGGGCATTATGATTAGCACAGATAATGTAGCGGGTTGGAAGGTGGGTACATGGGAAAGGCAGTATAACACAGAGAAGACAAGTAATGATTCTATGGCATCTTACTACGCGGATTGACAGTGACTGTCATGGGGTATGTGGTGGGGACTTGGTGACAGGGGGAGTCTAGTAACCATGTTGTTGTTCAAATATTGTACATTAATGATACCAAAATAAAAATAATAAACTTAAAAAAATGAAGACAGTCTAATAAAATTACTTTACCATTTTCCCAAATGCTAACTAATACCTTAGAACACTTTCAATTCTCCTAACCTTCCTGAATTTTATTACTGTTATCATGCATTTTAATTCTACATAGTTTAATCTCCACAAGAGTTCATTCTAGAACTCATAGATGAAAATTCACCTCTGTTCATAAATTGCCTGGTCCTTTCTTCTTCATTTATCCCTGCATTGTCGGTTTTCAACTTGGGATTACTTTCCTTTGAACTTGAGAACTCCCTCTAGTAGTTCTTCTAATTCAAGGCTGCCAACTATGAAGTGTCTCACTTTAACTTTTTCTTAGAACATCTTTGTGGTTGATACTGCTGATGGGTGTAGAATTCTGGTTTGACATGAAAATTTCTTTTAGCATTTTAAAAATGGTGCTGTGTTAATATCTATTTGGCGTGTGTATATATGTTTAGACATCACCTATCAGCCTTTTTCTTGCTTATTTCAACTCTGATTTCCCTACAGTCTGTATGTATTTCTGGTTTTTCGATCATACTGTAACCCCCTATGGTTTAGAGTGTAAATATTGTGCTTATTGAATGTAAACTGCATCTGTGGATTGCTGTCCTTCATCAGTGGGGAGTGTGCTGTGTATTTTCACCTGTGGTATCAATTCCTTACCCCTCATTCCCTCTGCTCCTCTTTCAATCATATCCCACTTCTCCTTCCACTCTGTCCTGACATCTCCAATATTGTTCACACTGCACTTTTGTTGAGATACTTGTTCTTCAACTGTCTTGCCATTCAGGAATCCAGCCTTTGCTGGAATCAATCACTTCTTAATTTAATTTCTTAACTTAAGTTCTAACATAAACACAAACCATAGCCTTAATTTGGAACACAGCAGAGCTCTTTCATTTCACAATGAGGAGAAAAAAATTTTCCTTCTCATTCAGAGAAACACAGAGAGAAGAAAATGACAACCTGGATCATATTAAGATATATTATGAGCTGGCTTTTATCAAAATTCACCAGTGAGATAGAGCAGTGGAAAGCCTGGGTGGGAGAGACTCAGATTACCTGCATCTGGTAAAGGACATCAAGCCAAATTATGTAAATATACCATCCAATAAAACAAAGTACTGAAAGCCCACTAGAAAAATACGGCCAAAGGTAGAAAAGACATTAGATAAAAGAGGATAAGCAAATAACTAAATTTTTTTTAAAAGCTTTACCCTGTTTAATTTCAGGGAAACGCTAATAAAAGTTGCAATCAGCTGTTTTAGGACAGATATCAGATGAGATGAATTAAAAAATACCAGGAATACATTCTCCCCAGGTTCTAGAACAATCAGATCATTCATGTAGGGCTAGTGAGAATTTAAATTGGTAGAACCTCTTTGGAAAACAGCCAGGATCTACTAAGGCTGTATACACACCTACGGTGGTCCCTGCATACAAATATCCCCAATATTGTGCACCTGTTTGGTCCCAACAACCTGAGTCAAAATCACTGTTCGAGAAACTAACCAAATGCTCATGCACAGGGAATGGTTATACACAGTGCTCTCTGCACCCCATGGAACCCCACACAGCAATCAGGATTTACAAATAATTACTGACAGAGGAAGAATCTCCCACATCAATTGTTGAGACACAGACAGATGCAGACATAGCCCAAGGATGTATAAGGATTCCGATTTTTCTACATCCTTGCCAACACTTCTTTTTATAATAGCCATTCTAAATGAGGAGTAATTATATTTTGATTTTGATTTACATTTCTCTGATTATTAGTAATGTTGAACACCTCTTCATGTGAATCTTTCCCATTTCTCTGTCTTTAAAGAAGTATCTACGTAAGTTCCAATTCTTTTCCCTCCTGAGTTGTAGAAATTACCTACATATTCTGAATATTAACCCCTTATCAGATACACGATTTTCAAGAATTTCCCCCAATCTGTAGGTTGCCTTTCCATTTGATTAATTCTTTTGCAGTACAGAGCTTTTAAGTTTTATGCAGCCCCTCTTGTTTGATTATGTTTGTGACTTGTGCTTTGGGGCATCTGACCTACAGTGATCAGCAGATGTAATGTTGTCCCCATAAATACCACAATGATTATTTTACAAAAATATTTTTTACAAACCTTAGATTCATATGGAACAACAAAAAGCTAACCAATCTTGAGAAAGAACAAAATGGTGGGAATCACACTTCCTGACTGCAAACTATATTACAAGTTACAGTAATTAAATCAGTATGGTACTGGCATAATGATGTACATGTAACTCAACGGAACAGAAGAGAGAGAGCCCAGAAATAAACATATACAATCAACTACTAAGGAACCAAGTGTAAATAGGAATGGGGAAAGGATAGGATCTTTGACAAATTATGCCTGGAAAACTGGATAAACCCGTTAAAGAGCTCTCCTGCTAGCTTATGCTCTCCTCTCCCTCTCCCTGCCACCCCCGCCTCTCTCTCTCTCTCTCTCTCTCTCTCTCTCTCTCACACACACACACACACACACACACACACACAAAATCACAAAATACCAGTGATCCTTTGCTATAACCTGGATGGATTAAACGCTGCATTTTCAGATACCCTCAAGTTTTAAGTGGAGCTATTCCAGGAGGCAAGTAGAGGGCAAAAGAATATATGATACGGAAACCTCAAGCTGGTCAGTGGAACTGGAAGCTGGGTCACCTCAGGGCTGTGCAGGCCTGGCAGGTGAAGTTAAGAGAGCTGTGCCTGGGTCCTGGCCAGGACTGGGGACAGACATCCCTGTCCCTGTATCCAGAAGCCCCAGCCCAACCCAGCTGTGATCAGGAGGGCAGCCACACACCCTCCCAGAAGCCAGGCAGGAGAGAGGGAACAGCCTAGACTGAAGTCCATCTCTCCCACGGAGCATCGGGGGAGCCGTAAGACAAGCAGTAACTACACAGCAGTGGGGCTGGGCCAAGTCCCCACCCAATTCAGGGAGAGGGAGAAATGGGTTTGCTTTGTTATTACGCTCTGTGGTTTACATGCAGGTTATTTAGTAAACCAGGAAGAGAATTACAACAGCATTTTCTTTCCTTCTTTTAAAGCCTCTGAAAACAACTTGTCAGACAGGCCACATGATGGGGCCCAGAGGTGTGCTGGCAGGCACAGGTGCAGGTGAAGGTGGTCACTGCCCGAGCCCCCTCTGCAGCAGTCACACGGGACTCCTCCAGGCTCTGGCCCTGCCCCTGCTGTTCCTTTTCAATCTGACCCACCTTCTGGCCTCAGAGGATGAGCCACCCCCTCCCCGGACCAGTCCTCAGCTACCCAGCCCCACAGCAATGCCAGCTCCCTCTGCCTCCTCGCCTGCTTCTCAGCTCAGGTGCAGGATGGAGCTAAACACCTTCTGCGCTGTTGTTGCAGTGGTGAGGATGATTCCAGGGAAGCAAGAATTCAGGGCAGATGGCAGTACGTGCAGAACACAGCAGAGTAATAGGAGGGCATTTTCGTGCAGCGCGCTCCTTGGTCTAAAACACGGATTCCTCACAGCAAAGCCATCATGCCTGTCGCAGCCCTTACATGTGGCATAGCATTCATACAACAGATAGAACAATAGTACCAGTGCAAATAGGCCAGACATTTGGAGATGCCAGTGTGGGTTTGGGGCAGATTTACAGTGATAACTCACATGACCTATAAACTCCTTTTAAGCATTTTATATTGGTTCAGTTTGTCAATGTTATGACAAGAGTTTCTCCCAGAGTGATGCAACTCCGTGTGCAGGCTGCCATTCAACCTTGCCAGGCTGCAAACACAGTGGTGGCCTTGGCAAACACAGAGCTTCACCCTTTGGGACATCTGGTGTGTTTTGACTGACAGGTACATTTTTCTTGGTCTGACGTTCTATTGAGGTATTAGTAAAATGTTCGATTTCTCTCAAGGCATAACAGACTTATTCATCCCTGTACCCACAACTGTAATTTCTTCCTCTCTTCATTTGCCGTTTATCTTTACCCAGATTTTTCCGCCTGTGGAGGGGACATCAGGTCTGGCTTCTGTGCTGGTCCAGATGGCTGGCAGCAATACCAGTCTCACAAGTGCCTCCCCTCAGCCCCACCCACCCACGGAAGTTAGGGTTACCCACAAGCAGAGCTGGGGGACTTTTCCGGCCACTGGGAAGCACAGCTGTGCTGTCAGCTCTGACCTCGATACCTGGGGTCAAGGCACCATTCACCTCAGCAGGCGCTTAGGAATTATGGCATAAAGATTTAAGGGTGTGGTTACATTCTCTTGCTTGGTAAAGTTCACTGCTTCTGGCACCCTCAGAAGCAGCTGTGTTCCTGGAACCACTGAATCGGTTAGGAAAAAACACAGTTGTGATAATGTGGGGAAGAAAGGAATAGTGCCCTAGCAACCTCTCCCAAACCCCCTTTCCCAGATCCCCTGGAGAAGCAGAGGAATCTACCCTCCCTTGCCCGCCTCATGTTGAGTGTGAGCACCCATTCTTGAAGGCATGTAAGCCAGACCCTCGTGCCTTTACCTCCCATTTTAGGCAGCCAATGTTTCCACAGCCCACTCCAATTTTCTATTAAACCATTGCTCTGAGAGTGACATGCAACACTGTACATCCGTCTGATGGGATGTTTCTTGGCCTTCCGTGGAACACCATGGTCTGTAAAGGGTGTCCGCTGGTCAGAGATGTAACTTGGTTGTCCTAACTGGTACAGAGTCTTCAGTTCCAAACCTTAAATGGTATCTTCAGCATTTGCATCTACCACTGGGTATGCAAAGCGGAGTCCAGAAGAAGTGTCTATTCTGCTAACGACCCACGTACAGCCTCCAAGAGGTACTAGTGTTGATCCAATGTAACCCACTGGCCAGCTATGTGGAGGGCGTGGCCACTGGAGAACTTTCCCCACAGCCAAATGCAGTCTCTGTTCTTTAGCTGACAGTCAGAACAGGATTTTCTGGCATTCTGTGCCTCACAGGGTGCAAGAGGAGCATGTGTAGACTCAGCCTGTGTGTGCGCTGCTGCAGTTTCCCATGGACCCCGGAAGCCATCTCCAAGGGCAGCACCAGCAGGCCCACCTGGTGGCTTGAATCACCTCCCATTCCTCGACAGGCTTCTTCTGATGCAAACCAACATGGCCTGCATTAACGTGCCCCTCACATTCCCAGGGCAATCAAAATCCATAAGGCCGTCGCCCACACGGGCATTCTTTTCATAGTCCAGTTTCCCATTTCCCATCTTCCTGACCACACAGCCAGGCCAGTGGCCGCAGTCCCAGGTCATAAGAACCCCAGCACGAGGGGCTTTCCTCACTGCTCCATTCTGCCGTCACTGCCCAGAAAAGGGCATGGAATTCAGCCCACTGAAATCATTTGTTTCTCCTTCCTCCAGGCCAGTCTTGCCATCCTCTGGTATTACTGCAGCAGCTCCCCAACCAGGATACTGTCCATGCCTCCTGGAACTGCCAACTGTAACCAAGCAGCTCTTTGTCGTTAGCTGAGAGCTGTTCCTAGGACACTGTCCATGCAGCTCCCCAGGGGCTCCAGCATCGGTCCCAGAGGAAATGAGGCTGCCTGCTCACGGATTCGTGTAGGCCTCCTTGCAACCCCCCGGCAGCCTGCCCCTGTATGAACCATATCCATTTGATTAGGGGACTCTTCGGGGTTCTGCCTTCCCTATTACGGTGTTTCTCTGACATCACCCAACACATTATGGGTATCTCAGGTTTCAAAATTATTTTATGTACTTCGGTCACTGAGGCAGTCTTGATTAATTCCCAACAGTATGTTAATAATTGTCTTTCAAGTGGTGTGCACCAGGCAGCAGCATGGGGGAATTTTCTGGTCCAAAATCCCAAGGGTCACAGCTGGGAGGTGCTCATTTTCTTTTTTTTGCCACAAGCTCCAGTCTGCATGGGTGTGGGGGACAGACACTTCCAAAATCATGTCTGAGTGGGGGTCACAATGGCCAGATGCTGTCAAGCGCACAGCTGCCGTGTGTAATTCTGATGTGGCCCGCTTCTGTTCAGGACCCCACTCAGATGCAGCTTTCTTTCATGCAGTCTTACAGACAGGAGCTACAAATGGTTCCTGGTGTGGAATATGAGTCCTCCAAAATTCAAATAAACCAAAAAAGTGCTGGGCTTCTTGTTTGGACCTGGTGGAAGAGTGACAGCAGTTTACTGATAGTCACACTTGTGGAATACCCCGGGTGGTTTCTGCCCGCATTATTCCTACAAATTTCACTGAACAGGACCTTGGACCTTCACTAGATTTATTAACCAGCCCTGGTTGGTCACATATGTCCTTGTTGCATTCAAATCATTCCTGGCCAGCTCCTCTGTTTCTGGTATTAATAATGTCACCAACATCGTGTATTATTACACTCGAGCATTGCACCGAGTCCAAATCCTTCCTGACCACATAGTGACAATAAGCCGGGGAGCTCAGATCCCCGCCTAGCCCAGCAGATGCAAAGTGGGGTCCTTCCCACCTGAAGGCAAACTGGGCTTGGCTCTTTTCAGGAATTGAGACAGAGAAGAGAGCATTTGCAAGGTCCATCCAGGAGTACCAGCCTCCTTCAACCTGCTATACATTCTATATGGCTGATATCATGCCTGGAACTGCTGGGACTATGGGTAGTACCCACATTACCTAAGCTTGAAGAGTCTCTATGTCCCATCCACCTTTGCACAGGCCACACAGGACTACTGTACAGCAAATCTGTGGACACCAGCACTCCAGCTTCCAGCATGTCACTCCTAACAACGGTGATATGTTTGTCAAATTATCTGCCTCTGTGGGTTCGCACAGTTCCAGCCATTCCCCATTTAGAATGTCCAACTAAACAGGCCTGAGGACGGGCTTACATACCTTCTGTTTTACTGTATTTGGCAGGGGAAGCCAACCCCAGTCACACATAATATCCACCCCAATAATATTTTCACGTAAAGGGGATGCAGCCACCTCAAGCAACACCTGCTCAAACACCCAATTTTCATCCAAACTTCCACCTCAATACCATCAGCCACTGCATCTCTATATACTCCCAATCTAACCTTAGCCCCTGCTAAGACTTCACCAAGAGGTTTTGGATTTACAGTACATTGGGCTACTGAACCAAGGACTCCCAGGGCCATTTTACTCCTCCCCCTGGCCACTTTTCTCACACATACCCGAATGGTCTCAGGGACAGGCTGGGGTGTGGCTTCGGGACGAGCTCTGTTACACATAGAATCCTGTTGGCTCCACAGAGTGGAAGCTCTCTCCGACAGAGAGACATACTCATCTCCCTGATGTTGCTGAGGACTTCACTGTATAGTCATGTTTGACTCTATCATTGGCTGATTCAACCTCCGGCCTCTGCCATCAGATGGGGTCCAAAACTCTCTCATTAACATGACAAGACACCCACTTCTCCTTTAAGGCTCTGCAGTGTTTTCAGGAATTGTGTAAGAGGAAGAAATATACCCAGCAATTATATATTTGGGTTACTGAATGTCCAAGTATGTATGTTGTATAGTTCACTATATCACAAAATTCAAAATAATGTTCATTACTTGTGCTATGCTCACTGCTGTGCCAGGCCCTGGGAGTACAATCACGCAAGACCAGTCTTCAGCATGCAAGGAAGACCAAAGTTAACAAAGTGAGAAAAAAGATAAACAAACAAGAAAAGATCCAATTGTAACCAGTTTCATTAAGTCACTAAACAGGGCACTGAGGTAGCAGTTCCTGACAGGAAGGAGGACCAGGCAAAAGGAAGTCATTTCCAGGAGGTCACATATAGGCTGGGACCAGAAAGGGGAATTTCAACAATACAATAAAAAGGTCATGCATCATGATCAAGTAGGATTTACTCTGGGGATGCAAGGATAGTTCAATATCCACAACTAATGAATTTGACACATCACAGTAACAAAATGAAGGATGAAAATATGATCACCTCAACAGATGCAGAAAAACTTTTGACAAAATTCAACATCCATTTGATAAAAATTTGAAACAAAGTGGGTATAAAGAGAACACACCTAAACATAAAAACAGACATATATGACAAACCCAGAGCTATCATACTCGACAGTGCAAAATTGAAGGCTTTTCTCTGAGAACAGGAACAAGTCAAGGATGCCCTCTCTTGCCACTTTTGTTCAGCATTATACTCAAAGTCCTACCCATAGCAATTAGCCAAGAAAAATAAAAGATATCCAAATTGGAAAGGAAGTAGTAAATCTGTCACTGTCTGCAGATGGCTTCATGCTATATGTAGAAAACTCCAAAGCATTCATCAAAAATCTATTAGAAGTAATAGATGAATTCAATCAAGGTGCAGGATACAAAATCAATATTCAAAAGTCTGTTGTGTTTCTATACACTAAGAATGAATGCAAGAAAAAGAAATTATAAAATCATTCCTACTTACAAATGCAGCAGAAAGAATAAAATACCTAGGAATCTATTTAACCACAGAAGTAAAATAACTATATGCTCAAAACCATAAAGCACCGATGAAAGAAACAGAAGTACAAAAATAAGTGGAAAGATAAACCACGCTCATGGATTGGAAGAATTAGTATTGTGAAAACGTCCACACTATAGAAAACAGACTACAGATTCAATGCAATCTCTGTCAAAGTACTCATAGCACAAGAAGATATTACAATGCTATGAGCTACATTACCTATGCTATATTTCCATTCTTGTGACTAAATTATTTTATAATTTGAAGAATGTACCAAGTTATCCCCTTCACCAACAAAAAGAGAATATAAAGAAGGTAATAATCCTGAAGAAAAAAAATCCCTAAACATTATGGTACTGGCACAAAAACAGATCCTTACATCAATGGAACAAAATATAGAGCACAGAATTAAATTCACACTTACATGGTCAGTTAGTCTACGACAAAGGAGGTAAGAATATATAATGGTTTTGAAAAAGTCTCTTCAATAAATGGTGTGGTTATGTTGGACAGCTACATAAAAGGAGGACCACTTTCCTAAAACACATCCAAAAAGAAACTCAAAATGAATTTAAGACTTAAATGTAACACCTGATCCCACAAAACTCCAAGAAGAATATAGGGGAAGCAAACTCTTTGACTCTGCTCTCAGCAACATTTTTTTTTAATCTCTCTCCCGAGTCGATGACAATAAAAGCTAAAATAAACAAATGGGACTACATCCAACTAAAATGCTCTGTACTGTGAAGGACACCATCAACCATACAGAAGAATAATGTACTGGATGGTAGAAGATGTTCGCCCATGAAATATTCAATTTGGGGTTAACATACAAAACATATAAAGTACTCCTCCAACTACTATTGAAAAGACAATCCAATTAAAAAAATGGGCAGAGGACGTAAATAGGCATTTTTCCAAGGAAGAAATATAGATGGCCAACTGACACATGGAAAAAATCTCAGTATCACTAACCGTTTGAATTGCAAATCAAAACCACAATGAGATCTCAATTCAAATCTGTTAGAATGGAAGCTCAAATTGGAGACAAAAAGTAACTAGACAGGGATGTGGAGAAAAAGAAGCCCTGATTGTTGGGAATGGGAATTGGCATATCCAATGTGAAGAACACTATGGAGGTTCCTCAAACAATTCAAAATAAAACTCCCATATATCCCAGCAATTTGGCTTTATGTATCTATCCCAAGAAAGTGAAAACACTAATTTGAAAAGACATATGCATCTCTATGTTCACTGCAGCATTATTTACAACAGACAAGATACAGAAGCAGCCTAAATGTCCGTAGATACATGAATGGATAAACAGTGAAACACACACACACACAAATACACACACACACAGTGGCACATCACTCAGCTTTAAGAACGAAAAAAAAATCCTGCCATCTGGGACAACATCAACAATATCAAGTCTCCTTCAGAGCACTTGCCCTTGACATGAGGTGCTGTGCACTGTTCTTGCGCTCTGTGATCTTCCTCCCCATAAAACACAACTCCAAGTAATTACAAGAAAATGTCACGTTAAATGCGACTGGGGAAAACTCTACAATATTAATGGCAAAGAATCTTGAAAATGGAAAAGATCATCCAAAGCAAAGAATGTCTCAGAAACAAACAACAACAAAACGCTAAGGAGACGAGATCACTGGATATAATGAGGTATCCTGAACTGGATCTTCGAGAAAGGGTCCAACTATGGAAATCTGAGGGAGAGAATGGATGGTGGATGGTGACAGTACACCATCACTGCTTGTAACTGTAACAACGAACTATAATGACGGTAGTAAGAGGGGAAGTGATCTGAGCAAACTGGAAAACCCAACTGTGTAACTCAAATTTTCTGTAAATCTAAAACTATCTTAAAATAAAAACGTACTAAAACACTTTTTATAGCTTAACACTTATTATCATCAAACTATCTGCTAGAAATTACTATTAATTTTGATTGTCAACTAGTTCTACTGCTTTGTTTTTTAAAGATACTTTTTATGTCACAGAGAAATATTTAACCCCGGAAGATACATAATTTCCAAACTATGTTACAGTTTTCACGTTTAATGGAGAATGCATGTACATATTTACTTATTATACATAATTTTATTTGGCAGGGTCTTTTTTAAGTCATTGTTTCACTGGTATGGCTGTGCCCTGGGGTCCCTCTGAAAAAATGTCTTCATAAATATATGTAGAGATTCAGGTACTATGGTGTGTATTTCACTTCATGGCTGAACATATTCAAAAGACTGCTTATAAGAACATAAAATAAAATGGTCTAGTGTGAAGGCTCACAAACTCCAAGAATACTTCTATATTTCAGCAGTATTGAAACAAAATCGAGTGTCTGTAACTCAAATACTCAGATTACAATAACGAGAACAGAATGTGTGACCATGAAGAGATTCTATGTTTCATCTCGATATTTTCTAATCACAAAGTGTCTAAAATATATTCAAACATCAGCTCGTAGGTGAAAGTGAGCAAACAGTGAAAAAAAAATCAAATTAGAACTGACAAACATTCCTGCAAATGATGGTAGGTGTTGGTACACTGTGTGCCAGACGTAAGTGATTCTTAAGCGATTACACAGAATCATTCAAAGCTACAACACTGGTATGCTCCACAATTTGATAAAACTTACATGGTGATGTAATTCTTTATAGCTAATGATGTAGGTCAACATGAAAAGCGATCTGCCGCTTTATGCTTACAATGCAAAAGGAATATATAACATGCCTAAGAAATAGGGTTAGATCTCAAGTAAAACCGAGAACATAAAACCCTAAGGGGTTTCCTACAATTTTGACTGCGTAAGAGAAGTAACCCCATGTGAATACGTCAGAGGACAAGCTATGTCTAAGGTAAAAACACTGCCATCACCACAGCAGCACAGCCCCCGAACAGCCCCAGAGGCTCGTCTAGCAGAGACGCACACCATCACCCCTCTCGGTCTACAATCACAGGCAATGCAAAAATAGGAAAGGAACATGGCATAGAGAAGACAACTGGCAAGCAGTGATCAGAAAGAATAATTTTTCCACTAGCCTCTGGGGATATCCTGCCAAGTGTTTCTATGCAGTTTTAGAAAGATTTTGCTTGAAATGTGGTTGGGACCACTCTGAACCACAGAGGTAGTTAAGGTAATAAACTAGGACAGGAGAGCAAAGAGCACCAATGGTGTGTCTCCTATGTATCAGGCCAAGGTGCAGGGTCTTTATTTCTACTACATCACTTCATCTCGACATGACTGATGTGACTTACTCAACAACTTCATATATGAGTAAAAAATTACTTCAGAATCACTTCCCTGAACATAAATGGAAGGATATAAATATTCTTAGAATTCCTGCCATCTTCACTCAAGTCTTTAGGCTCAGCACCTTTTTCATACGAACAGAAATAAACAGAGCACTAAAAGCTACTATTCCATTTCAAATACACCTCACTCACCTCTAAATGCCTAAATTCAGTGAAGCACCACCTCCACCTTGACAGCAGAGAGGGGAGCAGTTTCCCAGCAAGCTAACTGGCTGCCACCTCAGCAAGTCCAAGGGCCACTAAACGACACCAGCAACTGGTGTCCCCAAAAGGTGGCTCCCTTACTCTCTGGAGATGGGCAACCAGGCAGGGCCACGGGGGTGACATCAGCGCACAGGCACAAAGACCTATTGGGCCTGCACCTGCCTCGGCCCCCTCAGGCCAGCCAGGGTGCTCCCTGTGTGGGGCCCCACATCTAGCACCTGGTCAGCCTCTCTCTCTGTGAAGGGGGTCCCCTCACCTTGGAGCCTGGGTAACAGTAGTCAATCACCTCCTCTGCCAGGCCTAATGGATTTCACCACTCCTTACCACCGTGGCCTGCACCTTGCCTTGATTTCCCTCTTGCCTTCCCACTAAGTAAGAGTCGCCACAGAGCTCTGGACTTTTAGTGGGACCTTACCAGTGTGCTCCTACTTTACGCCTTTTGGGAGTTTTAACCTAGACTCTAGTTTTCTCTGCACAAGCTTTAGCAAGTACACTCGGGATCATTCCTTGAGAGCCCCCTGCCGGTCCGAAAAGTGCAGGGATCCTGTGACCTCTCGCTGCCAGAGCCTTGGTCGGAGTCACAAGCCTGTTTCGCTTCCCTGGGGCTGCAGGTAAGGAAATGCCATAGCCCTAGGATGGCTGTCTCTAAGGAAGGGAGATCAATAGAATAGAGCCATTTACTAGTTGGACTCAGACTTCAGCTTGACTATTTCACAAACTTCATTTACATTATACAGGAGAAAGTGGCTTAGTCCTAAGAGGACTGCTTTGAATGAGGGGCAGGGAAACTTTCTCCAAAGCCAGAGATAAAATTCACAGGCTGCCACAGACATTTATGGGGGGGGGGGCGGTCTATCCTCTTCAAACACCAGTTTCTGCCACTGCCTGGGAATCATCATGCTAGTCAACCACTGTAAGAAATCTGATCTGTGAAAAAAGACTTCAGGAGTCATCTGCGACTCTCACATAGACAGCAGCCTAGCCTAGCTCACTGGATCGATGAGTCAGAGCCAAGATCCAAGGACCACTATCTACCAGTGCAGTCTGCCCTCGCAGTCTGCAGATTAGGACAGGAAAGTAGGAGATCAGCTCAGCCACTCCCCAACATTCCCATCCATCCAGAGGCGGGGGATCAAGGAGCAGCAGACACCAGGAAACCTTTCACATGAGACTTAAGACTGGTAGCCGACAATAATTGTCTTTTAGGTGGCTAACGGGTGCCCAGATACATTTTTCTGAGAGAAAAAGAACAGCATTTAGACAAGAATAAAAGTGAAGAATACATCTCCTACCTTGTGGTGGTCGGCATCGGGTTCTGTAAAATTGATGAAGTTAGAAGAGAGTCAGGAATGCCCCCTGCCTCACTCAGAGGCAGGGCACCCTGAAATAGCAGGCTGGAAGTCAGAGAGAGACAGAAAGAAAGACACTCCTCATGGATACCCAGTCGGGCTGTCGGGGTCTGATTCCAGGCACGCGGACCTTTGTGAAGCCGCTGAAGTGTAGCCTGAGCCTAGGCTCTCTCATTTGCCCACAGCCTTCCTCAGTCCCTCGCATCCAAGGAGATGCCTCTGAAGGGGAATCCTGGCCTCAACTCAGGTGACTTTCCCGGCTCCCAAGGGAGATGGGGGATCCACTGAGGGAGACGCAGGGGAACCTGTCACTCGAGACTTTGAGATCGGCAGCCGGGCTAGTCCCATTTAAGTGGCTGACGAGTGCCCGATGTTGTGTGCCTTAGACGGCTTCCTTCTATAAGGACAGTGAAAGAAAAGGTACGCTTGGATGGTGATACTCACCTCCAAAGTTATCCCGGACGAGCTCCCAAAAATGATGCAGCTTCTCACACCACAAGGGTATGAAACTAGAAATACATTATGCAAATAACATGAAAAAGCCTACCATCACATGGAGGCTTAACAACATGCTCCTAATAACCAATGGATCAATGTGCAAATAAAAACAGAGATCAAGCAATATATGGAGACAAATAACAACAATAATTCAACAACGCAAAATCTGTGGGACACAGACAAGCCGGTGCTAAGAGGGAGGTATATCGCAATACAGGCCTACCTGAGGAAAGAACAACAATCCCATATGAGCAGTCTAAACTCACAGTTAACAAATCTAGAAAAAGAAGAACAAATGAGGCCCAAAGTCAGCAGAAGGAGGAACATAAGAAAGATGAGAGCAGGAATAAATACAATCGAGAAGAATAAAACAATACAAAGAATCAATGAAAGCAGGAGCTGGTTCTTTGAGAAAATAAACAAAGTAGATAAACCCCTAGCCAAACTAATCAAGAAAAAAAGAGAGTCTGCACACAGAAAACAGAAGCAGAAATGAAAAGAAAAAATCACTATGGACATCACAGAAATACAAAGAATTATTAGAGAATACTTTGAAAAATTATATGCTAACAAACTGGATAACCTAGAAGAAATGAACAACTTTCTAGAAAAATACAACCATCCAAGGCTATCCCAGAAAGAACAGAAAATCTGAAAAGACCAATTACTAGAAACAAAATTGAACTGGTAATCAAAAAACTACCTAAGAACAAAATCCCTGAACCAGATGGCTTCACCTCTGAATTTTATCAAACATTTAGTGAAGATCTAATTCCCATCCCCCTTAAACTTTTCCAAAAAGTAGAAGAGGAAGGAATACTTCCAAACTCATTCGATAATGCTGGCATCACCCTAATATACCACAAAAAAAGAAAATTAACGACCAATATCCCTGACGAACATACATGCAAAAATACTCAACAAAATATTAGCAAACAGAATTCAAAAATACATCAAAAAGGTCATTCATCATGAACAACTAGGATTTATTCAAGGGATGCAAGGATGGTACAGTATTAGAAAATCCATAAACATCACTCACCACATCAACAAAAAGGAGGACAAAAACCACATGATCATCTCCACAAATGCTGAAAAAACATTCAACAAAATTCAACATTCATTCATGATAAAAACTCTCAACAAAATGGGTATAGAGGGCAAGTACCTCAACATAATACAGGCCATTTATGACAAACCCACAGCCAACATCATACTTGACAGTGAGAAGCTGAAAGCATTTCCTCCAAGATCGGTAACAAAACAAGGTTGGCCACTCTCCCCACTTTTATTCAACACAGTTTGGGAGGTCCTAGCCACGGCAATCAGAGAACACAAAGAAATAAAAGGCATCCAGATGGGCAAGAAAGAAGTCAAACTCTTCCTGTTTACAGATGACATGATACTGTATATAAAAAACCCAAACGGATCCACTCCAAAACTACTAGAACTGATATCTGAATTCACCAAAGTTGCAGGAAACAATATTAATACACAGAAATCTGTTGCATTCCTGTACACTAACGATGAACTAGGAGGAAGAGAAATCAGGAAAACAATTCCATACACAATTGCATGACAAATAATAAACTACATAGGAATAAACCTAACCATGGAAGTGAAAGACCTGTACCCTGAAAACTACAAGACACTCTTGCAAGAAATTAAAGAGGACCCTAATAAATGGAAACTCATCCCATACTCTTGGGTAGGAAGAATTAATATTGTCATAATGGCCATCCTGCCTAAAATAATCTACAGATTCAATGAAATCACTTTCAAAATACCAACACCATTACTCAACAAACTGGAACAAATAGTTCAAAAATTCATATGGAACCACCAAAAGACCCAGACTAGCCAAAGCAATCCTGAGAAGGAAGAATAAAGCGGGGGATCTCCCTTCCCAACTTCAAGCTCTACTACAAACCACAGTAATCAAGACAATTTTGTACTGGCCCAGGAACAGACCCATAGACCAGAGGAACAGAATTGAGATTCCAGATATTAACTGAAGCATATACGGTCAATCTATATATGAGAAAGGAGCCATGGATACACAATGGGGAAATGACAGCCTCTTCAACAGCTACTGTTGGCAAACTGGACACCTACATGTAAGAGAATGAAACTGGATTATTGTCTAACCCATATACAAAAGTAAACTCAAAATGGATTAAAGAAAGACCTGAATGTAAGTCATGAAACCATAAAACTCTTAGAACAAAACATAGGAAAAAATCTCTTGGACATAAACAAGAGCAACTTTTTCATGAACATATCTCCCCAAGCAAGGGAAACAAAAGGAAAAATGAACAAGTGATCCTGGGGAGAATGTAAACTAGTTCAACCATTGTGGAAAGCAGTATGGAGGTTCCTCAAAAAGCTCAAAATAGAAATACCATTTGAACCAGGAATTCCACTCCTAGGAATTTACCCTAGGAATGCAGCAGCCGAGTTTGAAAAAGACATATGCACCCCATTGTTTATTGCAGCACTATTTACAATAGCCAAGTGTCCATCCATAGATGAATGGACAAAGAAGATGTGGTACATATACACAATGCAATATTTTTCAGCCATAAGAAGAAAACAAATCCTACCATTTGCAACAACATAGATGGAACTAGAGGGTATTATGCTCAGTGAAATGAGCCAGGCAGACAAAGACAAGTACCAAATGATTTCACTCATCTGTGGAGTATAAGAACAAAGAAAAAGAAAACTGAAGGAGCAAAACAGCAGCACACTCACAGAACCCAAGAATGGGCTAACAGTTACCAAAGGGATGGGAACTGGGGAGGATTGGTGGGAAGGGAGGGATAGGGGGAAAAAAGGGGGCATTACTATTAACAGACATAATGTAGGGGGAATATGGGGAAGGCTGACAACACAAGACAAGTAGTGATTCTATAGCATTTATTACGCTGATGGACACTGACTGTAATAGGGTATGTGGGGGGGGACTTGCTGATGGGGGGAGTCTAGTAAACATAATGTTGCTCATGTAATTGTAGATTAATCATACAAAAAATAATAATAGTAATAACTTAATAAAACCTTTAAAGAAAAAGATTATCATTTAAATTTGAAGGAGGGATTAAACAATTTCCAGATAAGCAAAAGCTGAGAGAATTTAGCTCCCACCAACCATCTCTACAGTGTATTTTGGAGGGACTGCTATAGAAGGAAGTGTTTCTAAGGTTAAACAGCTGTCACCAGAGGTAACAAAAAGGGATAAAGAGTAGAGAATATCATACTTAATATATAAAGAATGAGGAGGAAAAGAACAACAACCTTTAGATTGTGTTTGTAATAGCACACATAAGTGAGTTAAGTTAGATTCTTAGTAAGGAAGGTACCCTTGAACCTTTCGTAACCACGCATCTAAAGCCTGCAATGGCAATAAGTACATACCTATCGATAATCACCCTAAATGTAAATGGTCTGAATGCACCAATGAATAGACATAGAGTCACTGAATGGATAAAAGAACAAGACCCATCTGTAGGCTGCCTACAAGAGACTCACTTCAAACCCAAACACATACACAGACTAAAACTGAAGGGATGGAAAAAGATATTTCACGCAACTAATAGGGAGAAAAAAGCAGGTGTGGCAGTACTTGTCTTGGACAAAATAGACTTTAAAGCAAAGAAAGTCACAAGAGACAAAGACAGACATGATATAATGATAAAGGGGTCAACCTGACAACAGGATATAACCATTATAAATATCTATGCACCCAACACCCGAGTACCTACATATGTGAAACAAATACTAACAGAATTAAAAGGTGAAATAGACTGCAATGCATTCGTTTAGAAGACTTAAACACTTCTCTCACTCCAAAGAACAGATGAACCAGACAGAAAATAAGTAAGGAGACAGAGGCATTGAACAACACGTTAGAACAGATGGACCTTACAGACATCTACAGAACTCTCCACTCAAAAGCAGCAGGATACACATTCTTCTCAAGTGCACATGGAACATTTTCAAGAACAGATCATATACTAGGGCACAAAAAGAGCCTCAGTAAATTCAAAAACATTGAAATTGTACCAACCAGCTTCTCAGACCACAAGGCTATGGAACTAGAAAGAAATTACACAAAGATGACAAAAAAGTCTACAATCACATGGAGGCTTAACAACATTCTCCTAAATAACCAATAGATCAATGATCAAATAAAAAGAGATCAAGCAATATATGGAAACAAATGACAACAATAATTCGACAACGCAAAATCTGTGGGACGCAGTAAAGGCGGTGCTAAGAGGGAAGTATATTGCAATACGGGCCCTACCTCAGGAAAGAACAACAATCCCATATGAACAGTCTAACCTCACAATTATCTAAACTACAAAAAGAAGAACAAATGAGGCCCAAAGTCAGCAGAAAGAGGGACATAATAAAGATTAGAGCAGAAATAAATAAAATCGAGAAGAATAAAACAATAGAGAGAATCAATGAAAGCAGGAGCTGGTTCTTCGAGAAAATAAACAAAAGAGATAAACCCCTATCCAGAGAGTCTACACACATAAACAGAATCAGAAATTAGAAAGGAAAAATCACTACTGACACCACAGAAATATGAAGATTTATTGGAGAATACTATGAAAAATTATATGGTAACAAACCGGACAACCTAGAAGAAATGGTCAACTTTTTAGAAAAATACAACCTTCCAAGGCTGACCCAGGAAGAAGCAGAACATCTGAACAGACCAATGACCAGCAAGGAAATTGAAACGGTAACCCCAAATCAAAAGTACGACAGGTGGCTCACGAAACAAATTGTTCATTCTGAAGCTGCTGCCTCCGGCGGCCTCTCCCCCGCCGCCGCGCCACGGGTCCCACCCGCCCGTCAGCTCGCCCGGCCCTCGAGGCCGCCGCCGAAACACTGCACACGCGACAGGACGCCCGCCGGCCTCCCCGTGTGCGCGGCCCGGCCAGGCCCCTCCGCCTGCGGCCTCGGCCGGGCCCCGCCAGGACCCCACCCGCGTCGGCCGCCCGCCGAGCCACTCGCACAGCCGACTCCCTCACGGGTCCGCCGCGCTCGCAGGGGGAGGCAGGGGTCCCCACGCCCCGTCCGGGCCGCGCCGAGCCCCGCGGCCACTTACCTTCCGGCCCGTAGAGTTGTCGCTGTCGTTTTCACCCCTGAAGCGGGGACCCCTCTGGACGCTCAGCTGCAGGTCCGCGGCGAAAACCGCCTCCCGGCCAGCTCTCCACGCCCTTGGCGAGACGGTCGGCGGGGGACAGGCGGCCCCACGCGCGGCGGCGGACGAGCTGCTCCTGCGCCTCTGCCCCGCGGCGGCGGGGGGGGGGGGGCAGGTCGCGGCGCCCGACGGCGCCAGGCTGGAGGTGGCGGAACTGGACGGGACGGCGGGCAGGATGCGCCAGGACAGGGACCGCAGACCTCAGCACGGACACAGCCGCGGGAGCAGCTACTCCAGACGACGCTCGCGACGCTACTGACTCCTGAATACGGCGGGGGCGGTGCCTGCAGCTACTGCGCACCCGCCGGAGTTACGGGTCTGCGCGCGCATGCTACAGGGATTTCACCTACATTCTCTCTGGTCCACACAAATACTTTACAAGGTAGATGATATTACACCCATTTTAAGGATGTAAACACTGATACTAAGATTAGAGGGTAACCTGATGAACTATATGAGTAAGTCTGTAGTTTAGTAGCTTTGTTCCAATGTTGATTTCTTAGTTTTGATAGATGTACTGTGATTTTATAAGATTTATAAGATACTAGTTTTAGGGGATTTTGGGCAAAAGGTATACAGGAATGTTGCACTATAACATTTCCATAAATCTAAAATTATTTCAAAATTAACAGTTTTTTAAATGATTTTAAGGGATTTGTTCAAAGTCACTTTTCCACTATAACTTGAAAAGCAATAATAGAAATATTAGATGTGTAGGCAGAGAAACAAGAGGACTGACTCCCTGGTTTAGAAGGAATAAAGGGCAAGTCAGTGCCCGCAAACAGCAGAGGGAAGGTATGGAAAGTCGCTAGCTACAAAAGTAGACTCTGCTGTTCCAATTTGCTGAGGCATTGGGATGGAAGGCAGGAGAAGGGAGGGAGGGAACAGAAGGAAAGAAGGGGTGCTAGGAATACATTTGTTAGGAAAACTCACACTTGAATTCCTGCTGCTGTACCATTGTTCCTGCTGCAATTATTTCCCAAGGGGAGGCTGATTTGGAATTCTCACTGAAGGCAGTGGAAAATCAGTCAGCTAACGTGACCTGAAAAAACAAAACTTTGTATGTTCTTTTCCCCCCCAAATAGTTCCCCCTTACCAATTGGAAAAATAACATGCACATGCACGCACACACACACACAAGCATACAGATCCAATGAGATACAATTCATTCAAGGTCTTTCTATGAGGACATGTGAAATGCCGTAACTTTCAATCCTTATATCAGGCCAGAAACAGCAGAAGAGAGTTCTCACTATAGTTCTAAGGATTAAAAAATATTTAAGGTTTGGAAGAAGGAAATGTGAAACACATCCAGCCATGCCAGTGTGCACTAAAATAATATCAAAAAAGATATAAAGTAAAATTTCCTAAGCTTTGTAAGCTTGTCATAGTGCCAAACTGATGTTTTAAAAGATAAATGACATGTTTTAATGGGTTTTAGCCAAAAAACCAAAATGACATTACAGAATTTTAACCTGAATGCAATTTTAAGGCTGAGCCAGAATATGAAAATTGCTATGCTGTCTTTCCAAATATGAGTGTTCTAGCAAATTTTATTGTGATTAAAAAATGCATGACATAAAAATATCCTCATTGACAATTTTCAAGTATACACTCACTATTGCCAACTACATGCACATTGTTGTACAATCGATTTCTAGAACTCTTCCATCTTACGTGACTACAATTCTACATCCATTGAACAACTGTGAACGCTCTCCCCTAATCCTGACATCATGTTCGACCTAACCAACATTCAACTTTCTGTTTCATTACATCTCATTACTTCAGATCTATCATGTAAATATAATCATGCATTATTATTTGACTGCCTTGTTTCACTTAATGTAATGTTCTCAAGGTTCATTAATGCTGTAGCATGGGACAGAACTTTCTTCTTATTTTATGACCAAATAATATCCTCTGTGTTTATATACCACATTT
This sequence comes from Manis javanica, assembly GCF_040802235.1. Classification (NCBI taxonomy): domain Eukaryota; kingdom Metazoa; phylum Chordata; class Mammalia; order Pholidota; family Manidae; genus Manis; species Manis javanica. The sequence continues at coordinate 75,238,839 of NC_133167.1, read as the reverse complement.
CCATTTAACCATCGATAGACATTCAGATTGCTTCCACATCTGAGCTATGGTGAATAATGCTACAATGAATATGGGTGTGAAAGTATCTCCTGAAGATCCTGTTTTCAATTCTTTTGGATATATAGCCAAAAGTGGAATTGCTGGTTCAAATAGTGATTCTATCTTTAAATTTCTGAGGACCTTTTTAGTTTTTCATAGTGGCTGCACAATTTTATAATCCCACCAAAAGCACATAATGGTTCACTTTCTCCACACCTCACCATACTTTCTATTTTTTAATCGTAGCCAAAGGCCATCTCTGCTTTTTATTTGATTACTGTTTGGATGGAGTATCTTTTCCATCCTTTCACTTGTAACCTATGTGTACTTTACACCTAAGGTGGATCTCTTAGAGTTAGTATAGAGTTCAATCTTGTTTTTTAACCCATTCAGCCAGTCTATGTCTTTTGAATGAGGAGTTTAATCCAATTATATTTCAAGTAATTGCCAATAGTGTAGGATTTACTATTGGTGTTTTATTTTGTTTCTTGTTGCTATTTTCTCCATCTTTTCTTCTCTTGCTGCATTCCTTTGTTTCATCAAATTTTCCATTGACATGCTCTGACTTCTTTCTCATTTTCTTTTGTATATCTTCTGTTCTATTCTTTGATTGTTAGTGATTCTAAAGAAATTAATCCAATTGGCTGTTGCCATTTATGAGCACACCCAGAGCTGAACTGTCAGGACGGGCGCCTTTCTTTAATCCTAACTCTCCATTACTGGAGCAATAGATGATAGGCACAAAGAAGCCCCGGAAAACAAGGAATCAGAATGTTCAGGCAATTAAGCTGTCTTCTGTTTAAAAGTATGCATTTCAAAATGCTACTTATGTCTTCAGAAAAGGATTATTCTCTCCCAATCTTTCTACATTCTACTTTGTTTTGCCTTCTCTTATATTTTAGTTCTATTATTAAAGAACAATTTACAAAACATATAAGAGAGTATAATAACTCAAGATGCACATCTGTAATTTCAGGGGAAAGTCCGGGGCAATATACCTTTGAAACCAAAGTCAGTCAAAAGGAGAAATAAAGTTTATTTCTTATAAGCAGTCATCCACTTCTGCTCCCCCATGTCTCTTGTGACCTGGCTACAGAAGAAGAGTCCTCACCCTACCTCTCTGGCCTAGAGAAGCCCTCGCTGGCCCCTGTAATTACCCATTGATATGGAGACGACTACTTCTCTCCACCCCCTAAAAATACCCATTGTATGGAGATGCACTAAAGCCAGGCAAGAGATCCTGGAAATATTTCAATTTTACCCAGAGCACACCCCTCCAGAAATCTCACCTTACTATCTACTTGTTTCCCATCTTCCACAATGGCCCCTCTCTGAGATAACTGGTGCATTGTAACCAGACTAATAACATACAATAAAAACAGCAATAAAATCATGATAATCCTCAAGCCACTGGATTCAATTAGGCTCAAACTTCTATGCAGATTAAGTCCATAGCTGGCCCTTCCCTCAGGCAGTCAGTAGCTGAAGAGGTAGGGAGTTCAGAGCAATCATCATGTGGCAGCTGCAGCCAGGGGGCGCATCCCCGCCATAGGGACTATATCTTGAGGGTGATAAGATACATGGTTTAAACCAGCATAAGCAAATCTTGTCCATCAGGTAGGATACCTGCAAGAGAGTGGCATTGTGATAAAACTGGCAGGAATGGGATCTCATCCTGGTCTAGTGTACCAGACTTACATCTCCCTGCTGTGGGAGTTACAGATGGGTGGATACATAGGGCTATGGGAGGTACATACACTGGCTGTAAACATAAAACAAAACTTCCCCATAAAATGCTCTTACCTCCTGGACGTTTTGGGTACACTACCTTGATTGTTGGGGGCCATTCTGCTGTTCCTCCAGGAATACAGAGGAGGCCAGCTTCCAGGCCTTTTCCCAAAGGTGCCAGAAGGGCCATTCATCGCTAGTCCATGTGTGAAAATGTACAGGGCCACGTCCATTCAAGTGTTTCCAGGGTTTAATGCAGTATGGGATGGCAGCAGGATGTTGCTCTACTGTCCATATCCTGGCTTGAATAATTTCTCTTTGGCTTGCACATACAGTTTTAGAGGAGAGGCAGCATTGTGTGTTTGCATATCCGCAGGGCTCAAGGCTCCTTTTCGGTGCTTCTCACTCAAACACCATAGCAGTTTCCATGAGTGAACTGACCAGTCCCAAAGACTAATGGTGTCTGACTTCAGGCCAGATTTCAGCAAACCATTGTACCTCTCTATCATGCCTGCCCCAGTAGGATTATACGGTACATGAAACTTCCACTTTATTCCTAATTGCTGCACTCATTATTGTAATGCATGTCCAGTAAAGTGGGTGCCTTGATCACTCTCAATCACCTGCTGCTGGCCATAGGCTGCAAAGAGATGCTCTAGGTCCTCTTGGTGGTTTGCTGATTTGCACGATGTGCAGGAAAAGTAACCAACAGGCCAGTAGCTGTGTCCACAGAGTCATGGCATACCAGTAACCTTCTGATATGGGCAGAGACCCAATATAGTCTATCTGCCACCTGACAAGGGATTTCAGCCCCTTTACTGTTGTCCCATGTTTTTGAGGGACTCAGTATAACTCCCTCTTAGAGCACACAAGGCTGACTTCTTCAAAGGTCAACAGCAAGCCCCACCGACGGGCTACAGCCTGCATTGTCCTTTGCCACGTGTGCAACAAATGCTGATGTAACCATTGGGCTACATCAGAGGCAGGCTTTCCTTCTAGCCATATCCAACACACCTGGATCAATGCATCCGCTTCATCATTCCCTGGGGATGCCAAAGGCAAACAGCCAGTCACATGATATATGGTAACAGTCTTAGTCTGACCAGGGGCTCATATGTCTTGTCACAACTCTTGCCTCTAAAGGAGCTGGTGACCAACCATCCAGTTGGCATGGTACCATGTCAGTAGCCACAGGGTCAAGCCCCAATAGATGGCCCAGCTATCAGTGCAGACAACTATAGGGGAGGGCTCCTGGGTGATCACAAGCCATACTGCCCACAACTCAGCCCATTGGCTGCTCTTCCCCTCTCCATTCTCCATCCATATTGTCTCAGTCTTAGGACGGAAAGCCACAGCCCTCCACTTTAGGAGATGCCCACAACTGGAGCTGTCTGTATAACAAGCATCTTCAGGTATAGGGGTCTTTCCCTCCTGAAAAAGACTCTCAGCTACCAATGTCTCAAAAGCAAGTTCTTCCTGTTTTCCACTGGTATTGTCACAGGCCCTAATAAGCATTGGAGTTCTGCACTTAAGGAGCTCATAGAAAGGGTGCTACACTGCTGTAAATATGTGCCCCATTTGATCAGTGTAGACATCTGCCACACCAGTCCATGGCCTTTGGAACCAGGCTTGCACCCACCCTGCAATGGAATAGGTGGTTATTTCCTTGTTCGGAGCTGTTCTGGTGATGGGCTCCGTAGCCAGCAAGGTGTGTTGCTTCTCTGTCAAGGTGTATCGAACCTTTGCTCCTTTCTATAGTTGTGACCAGAATCCAATAGGTTGGCGTGTCCGTTCAAGCTGCTGCCAAAGACCCCATCCATAACCACTTCGGTTACATGAACATGTAGTTCACAGGGCCTTGATGAGTCCATTACATTCAAGGCCTGTATGGCCTTGACTGCCCACTTGTCAGCAGTAAAAGCAGCTGCAGATGTTTCATCCTAGTTGCAACTGATGCCCTTTCATAACAACCGGTATAAGGGCTTCAGAATTTGTGCTAGGTGCAGGATAAACACTCTCCAGTAGCCCAAAGGACCCAGAAACTCTTGTAATTCTGTGACAGTGGTAGGGGTAGGGAAAGCCTGGACCTTGTCTATGACTTATTCAGGAATAACTAGTTTTATCTGACCAGACAACCCCCAAGAACGTTACAAACAAGGTCTCTGAAACTTTGTGCTGTTCACAGCCCATCCTTTTTCCTGTAGATGTTGCAGCAGTCTAGAAATTGCCCTTTCTAAATCTGCAATAGAATCATATGTGAGCATATCGTCAATGTAGTGTATACAGCCGCACCATTTGTGGTTTCCTCCACGTGGCCAAGTTCTAGGCTACAAGTCCATGACAGATGGTGGGACTGTGAAGGTATCCCTGTGGAAGGACAGTGAAAGTCCTCTGCCAGCCTCCCCACATTAAGGAAAACTGTTCCTGACTTTCCTGTGCTATGTCAATAGAGAAGAGAGCTTTAGCAAGGTCCACAACATAATGATATGTCCCTAATTCATGACTTAGTGTGTCCGTAAGGGCTGCTATAGAGGGGGCAGCAGCATGCAAAGGTGGTGTGACTTTATTAAGTTCCTTGTAGTTCATGGACATACTCCAGGACCCATCTGGCTTTTTCACTGGCCACACTAGGGAGTTAAAAGTACTGAGTGGGCTTTACGATGCCCATCTTCTCCAACTCCTGTAGAGTTTCTCCAATTTCCTTGTGCCCTCTGCCCAGTCAATTTATACTGCTTAGTATTTGTCATCTGCTGAGGTACAGGCAGAGCTACAGGTGGGTGCTTAACATGTCCCCTCAGAACTGCCTTCACCACACACACCCTCAGACTGAACTCACCTGCAGAGGTCTGTAACCACAGATTCTGCAGGATATCTATCCCCCAAATATATTCTGGGATGGAAGAAATGTACACGGTAAACTCCTTTGGGGGTAAGTGCACATCCCCAACGGGATTTGGGCTTTCTTCACTCTAATTGCCTTACCCCTAATCTATCACAGCACGGGTCCTGGAAAAATACTCAGGGTTGCCATACATGAGAGAACATTCAGCTCCCGTGTCTACCAGTGCCAGGACACATTGTATATTCAGAGGGGACCAATGAATTGCTAATTCTACATGTGGCTTCTGGTCCCCACCACATCCCCCAAGTTGGGGACCTTGAGACCCCACCTCAGTCAAACCACAATTCCCAGTTGTCCTCCTGTGGGGGTGAGGGCTCAGGCAGAGCCTGAATATTGTCCCCCATGAAGTCTTGCAGAGACATAGGCCAGGCATGGGGCTTTGACTATGGCTTCCGTGTCTTGGACCTCAGTGGCTGGAACTGATGCTCTGGCTTTAATTGGTGCCACAATTCTAACAGGATCCTATTGAGCTGCCGATCAAGTTTTTCTTTCATTACCCCAGCCTTTATCAAATCAACCCACAGCTGAGTCCTCAAGACCGTCACAGGGCCCTTTGCACCTCTCCTTTCAGTTGTAGCCCATACTTCCTTCTGTGCTCTTACTGTTTCAACCTCCCCCAGATCTGCTAAAGTACAAGTAGCCTCACTTATGGGTTTCCCTCTGTGGGGGCTAGAGTAGTCTCTAGGGACCCAAAGAGAGATGGGAGAGCTGTATGCAGCACCAGATTTCTCATTCCTACATTGAACAACTCCTTATCAGGGCCCTGGGGGTCCATATTATAGATGATATTTTTCACGCCCAATTCCCACAACACCTGTTGGAGCTCTGCATAGTTTTCCAGCTAGTGGGTAAGTAGGATAAATCACCCTGATTAGACCAAACTTCCCTGATGGCAGCTGTCAGCCAATCCCTGATTCCCTGAGGTGTGATGGGCACTTTGCAATCGCTGGTGGAGAGAAGGGTGAGTCGTCAGGGAAATGTCTACTCATTTCAGAACCCGACATAACAATATTTTCCTCCCCCATTTCCCAAAGACATAAATGCTACGTAGGCAGAGATTCTGATGGCTTCTTCCTATACTGGACGCTTATGTCCACCAGCTCATCCTGGGTATAGGGGTGGAGCATGGAGTGCTCCACAACCTGGGAAGTGGCGGCTCCTCCCCCCGGAGGAGCCCAAGGTTGTTTTTAAATTTTTTAATTACAACCAGGTGGGCCTTTAATATAGGAGAGGTGGTGCCTCAGGCGGTGTGGCCTCCGCAACAGATTGGCCCTCATCCTTTCCTGACACCTCCTCTACCATCTCTGGGGCTGATGGCACCGCTCTTTCCTCTCCCTCCCTCACGGCCTCCTGCAATGCAGCTTCTCCTGCTGCCTCCCCCCTCACTGCTGCTAAGGAATCTTCCAGGAGCATGACTGTCTTCTCAATAACTGTCTTTCTTCCTTAAGAGCATAGCATAGGTCATTGCTCAGCTCCTCCAAGCGATGCTGAAGTGTGTCTCTCTCCAGACCAAGTCTCTCTCTCTCCTCAGTAACATTTTCCAGTACCTTGAGGAAAAGAGATCCCACAATCCCAGCTGCTACATGGCCACTCAGGCCCTCTAAGCAGCCCTCTGTCTCATGGATGGCTAATTTTGCAGCTTCCAGAGTCCCCAAACTTCCCCAATTCTGGGGAAGGCTCCACCCCTCTAGGAGGTGCTTTAGCCTAGACTAATTCCCCATTAGGGACTCCCCAACTGGAAGCCCCACAGGCAGGGGGCTCCTAGGTGAAGCTGCACCCTCTAGTGCTGCAGGCAATGGGGCCTGCCCACCATCTCTAGAGGCAGCTCGCCCAAGCGTTTCACCCACATAGAGAGATTTCAGGTTCAGAGGTCGTGCTGACTATGCCAGATGTAACTCTGGGGAAAGGAAATCTTGGGGCAAAATATCTCTAAAACCAAAATCAGTAAAAGGGAGAAATAAAGTGTAAAACCTGTTTATTGCTTACAAACTGCAGTCCAGGGCCATCTCTTTCCTGCTCCAGCAGAAGCAAACAAAGACCTCCCTCTAACCTCTCAGGTTCAGATAAGCCTTCTGTTGATATGGAGATGAGCAACTACAACTTTCCACCCCTGAGGAATGCCTGTTGATATGCAGATGCACTAAAGCCACAATCACTTCTGCCCATTTTTTAACCAACAATACTAATTTGTAATAAATCCCCAAAACTGGCAACTTATACATGTTATTCATTTTATACATCTTCCTGTGTTTTGGAGGACCATCCATTAACTTCCTCACCTCCTAAACCAGCACCTATATCCTGGTTAGTTCATTAGATTTACCTGTTTAATCAGGATCCTTCTTTCTTACTCCAGCTCTCAAATATCTCCCTTATCTCTGAACCACTGATGGTCCTGATAACCGAAGTTTCTAAATTGGGACTACCATATGCTTGTTTACAGCCTTCCCTCCAACAGTTTTTCATTTTCTTCCTTTTGAAACAAAAAATGTGTGGGAGTAGAAAGCATACTGATTGAAAATAAGAAATGGATTCAACTTCCTGTTTTATATTATCTGGCTGGCAAGTCTCAAGGAAATTAATTGACTTTGCTTATTAATTATCCCTAAAATAAGAAGAGAGCATGAAAAAAAAAGTCTATACATGATTGGCAAGTATTCAGTTAGGATGTTTGCTGTTGCACATATACTCACCCCATTCTCCTCTGCTTCTCTCATCTCTCCTCACTTCCTTGACAGCCATGTACTCCACCTCACACTCATAGATCCCCTCAGATCCCTATTGTGACTTCTGTTTTAATTGTCCTTGTCCTACCTCACACACTAGGTTACCCCCAATTCACTCAATTAGATAATTCAGTTTAAGGCTCTGTCAAAGCAAAAACTTCACAAAATTAAAAAAGCATGGAAAACTTTATTCAAGATTACTGCAATATGGGAAAGAGGCCAGAATTCAGTTTGCACTTAACTCTGCTAAAACAAAAGACAGAAATTTTTAAGAGCTTGGATGAGGGAGGCCATATGTGCCCACTAATTGGCTTCACCCAAAGAAAAAGAAAACTTTTGAATATCTTCAAGACAGCAGATAGTTTTATAACTTAGGCAAGGCACCCCACTAAAGCTAGGCTCCTACTGTATCAGAGATTGGAAGTTAGAGGTGCTATCTCCCTTGGTGATTACATTTCAAAGAGATTGTTCCGGGTCTTTGAGTAAGACAGTCCTGGGTTGTAAAACTGGCAAGAGGTTTAAAAAAGATATCTCAGAGGGGCAAAGAAGGAATTTTCTAAGGTAAATGCTCTATGGAAAGGGAGTTCAGTGGCTGGAGACAAAGAGGGCTGTCTAAAGATTAGTCAGCCTGAGGGGGATTTTAAGGCTGTTCTGTCGGTTCATTTTATTCATGGCAGTACATGAATAAATACCCATGAAGTTGAAGGCACTAGATATCCCAACAGATATGTCCTTAGTTTAAAGTGTACTATTCTGTCATATCAGGTGTTCAACTGTCATGTGTTCCCTGGAATGAACTCATCCTCCTTCTGAACCAGAACCACTTGGTTGCCTTTTGTATCACTGCCTGGGCTGGGCTGGGCACCAGGTGGATACTTACTATATTACAATTCAATTCAATCCAGTCAAAGGAAAACAGCACTAATTGCACTTGCAAAATAACTTTGAATCTTGTTCAACACTGTCCTACATAGAAAATTGCCTTTTGTCCTCTTTTATGAATTTCTAACTATTCCTTTTTGTTTTCCAGATAAAACTTGACTTTGCTCCTACCATATGATATTCATACCAGGAAATTAGTAAAGTGGAACATAGGGACATATAGTGTCAAAGTCTCACAGACGTACAAGTGTAGAGCCAGTTTGTTTCCATGTAATGAAATAGTAAATATAACAACTTTTTGTGCCAGGCTTTAAATATATGCATTGGTCATTGTCTGCCTATTCACTCACTAAGACAGACCTTTCTACTGGTGTCTTCATCCTGCTTTCTCAGGCACAGATTTGGTTGGCATATATCAGGTCACCCATCTACACTGCACCATCACACACATCTTTACAACCTGGCTCTCTGAAAAAGAGCAGCTGCCTAATGAGATGACTCAGGAGTGCACTGACTGAATGTGGCCTTCTGGCTCTAGAGGACACATGGAGGTGAATCTGTCCAAAGGCAAAGCCATGAAAGCAAAGAACGCAGTTTTATCCCCAGGTCTTGTGCAGAAAGGTGATACCTCAATACTTACCATTCCCTGACCATATGACGCTGTCTCCTGACTTCATGTCTTCCCACATTCACACCTGTTCGACCAGTACTATATATAATAGTAGTACTGTAAATCTCTGGTTGTGCTGTTCTGCTGAAATTTTTTCATCTGGTAAATGTCAAGTCCATTTTACTCAGAAATCATTACTCCAGAAATCCCCTCTGATTTCTCATGAGCCTGAATCAATGTACACTCTCATATCCTCACAAAGCTTTGCACACACATCCCTCCTGGCACTGACCTCTTTTACTCTAATGCTCTGATTTACGGCTAGATAGTGGCTTCTTTCAAAGCTGGAGACACATCTTTCACTTTTTTCCTCCCAAGCATCTAAACAGTATGTGTTACCTGGCAGGTTCTCACTAAATGAAACAACTACCCACTGGGCACAGGTGCCAGACATTCTGCTGTAGCATTTGCAGTCATCATCTCCCCCTCTGGATGCTATCCATGTGCAGTCTCACTGCAGATGAGCAAGAGGCTCAGGGGTGGTAAGTACTTACCCAAAGTCAAAAAGCAAGTGGTGGATTCAACCCTAAAACATACGATTGTTGTTATATTATGCAGTAAAGAATGGATTTATACAAAAGTACATAAACAAAAAAGTCATATATTTTCATTTAATGTTTATCACACATCTGAATAAACTTAAAAAATTCAGCGAGTTTTCTATCAAATTTTGAATTTTTCTTTTATATTTCATCCACCCCTACCAACTGCCATTGCCTTGCGTCACAAAGACACGGATTTGTGAGATTTAAGGGAGAAAATGTTAGGATGTTAAGTCTGATTCATTTCTTAATTTCCTACATATCAATCTCATTAAAAAATACCTGCTTGAATTAATTCATTCTATCAGGCTTGGTTTTACATTACTTTACTAATTAAGATAGTTACATTTGTTCAAAGTTCCTGCATGTCGGTGTATGTGTGTGTGTGTGTGTGTGTGTGTGTGTGTGTGTGTGTGTGTGTGTGTGTCTGCATGTTTATGTATTCAAATACAACTCAACTACATGCTTTTTTTATTTTCAACTTCACTCAAGAGACTAACTCCATCCGAAAGAATATTGTCAGTCTTCCAGAGGAAGGTAATATCCGTGCAAATCGGCTTAATTGCTTTACATGTCATGGTGTTCATTGTTTTATTTTAGTAAGCTTTTTGGGGTATGTTTTGATATATAGGTGATAAGAAAAGATATAAATTTAAATACTCATTACTCTGACAATAAAAATCACACTCCACAGACTTCCTTCAAGTCTCCGTTTATAAAGTAAAATCCAGCTTTTCACAACATGCCTAAAAGGCTTTCAACTGAACAACTGAATTCAGAAACCAAGGCAAAGCAGAGAAACATAAATCATTCGTGCTGTTCCCACTTGAAAATGGGCAGGTTATCATCCTGGAAAGGGAAAAAATATTATAACAAATAGAATGCATTAGTTTTCCATTGCTGCTATAACAAGTCACCACAAATTTAGCGATTTCCAATAATACAAATTGATTATTTCATAGTTCTGTAGGTCAGAAGGATGGGTGGGCTCAGCCAGTTCCTCTGCTTCAGATCTCGCATGGTCAAAATAAAGTGGCCTTTCATATATTCTTCTTTATATAGGATTGGGGCTTCATAAATTCACCTGGTGTCTCCAACACTGCATTCCCAGAATCTGTAAAATGAACTTTAATGAATAAACTGGCAAACCAGAAATAATGAGAATTAAGCGATGTTTGAAGTCTTCAAAAAATATTCTATGCAATTAGTTCTAGGCAGCAGATTAAAGAAAAAAGGAGGAGGAAAATAAGTTGAAACAACCAAAATAATGAATGTTTAATGGGTTCTGAGTCCCATAGCTGATGCATGGCAACAGGGAACCATTGTAATTATTCCAGAAATAATATTTTAAAAATAGAATTAGAAGCTCAGAGCAATTGAGCCAATCATAAGACTTTCCCAAACATAGTGCAATTAAAAAGTTACCTTTGTTAACCCCAAATAGCCAAAGAAACCCTGAAAAAGAAGAACAAAGCTGGGAGATTACATTCCCTACCTTCAAGCTCTACTACAAAGCCACAGTAGTCAAAACAATTTGGTACTGGCACAAGAACAGACCCATAGATCAGGGGAACAGAATAGAGTGCTCAGATATAGACACACATGTATATGGTCAATTAATATATGATAAAGGAGTTATGAATATACAATGGAGAAAAGACAGTCTTTTCAACGACTGGTATTGGGAAAACTGGACAGCCATATATAAGAGAGTGAAACTGGATCATTGTCTAACTCCATACACAAAAGTACTCGAAATGGGTCATGTGACATGAATGTGACACATGAAACCATAAAACTCTTAGAAGATAACATAACCAAAAATCTTTTGAATGTAAGTATGAGCAATTTTTTCCTGAACACATCTCCTCAGGCAAAGGAAACAAAATAAAAAATCAACAAGTGGGACTACATCAAACTAAAAAGCTCTGTACAGCAAAGGACACCATCAGCAGAACAAAAAGGCATCCTACAGTATGGGAGAATATATTCATAAGTCACTCATCTAATAAGGGCTTAACATCCAAAACATAAAGAACTCATATGCCTCAACACCCAAAAACAAATAACCCTGTTAAAAAATGGGCTGAGGACCTGAACAGACACTTCTCCAAAGAAGAAATACGTGATCACCAACAGGCACATGAATAGATGCTCCACATTGCTAATCATCAGGGAAATGCGAATTAAAACCACAGTGAGATATCACCTCACACCAGTTAGGATGGGCACTATTACATTAAAGTAATAGTTATTGCAACTACATTGCCACATTAAGTTGCCTTATTGAATGAATTTGACGATAACAACAAAGCATTCCAATCTAGTTTACTTTTCACTTTCCTCTTTTTTTCCCTTGATTCATTGTTACCAAAAACAAGAACAACATAAAAATGAGCATTTCTGTGTTCATTCACCATTTAGCCCCTATAGAGAAACACAGATAATTGGGAGACTCTGCTCGAAGTCCAGGTGAAGCCAATTAAAAACTTCATCTAGGCATCCTGTGGACAGTGGAAGAGGTGCGTGGGGTATTCACAGTACAGTCGGCCAGACTTTTACAATGCATAGTGGGAGACACGGCATCAAGGTTTCCTTTTCCATTTATACAGAATATATAATCTTACCAATTATTGATTCCCAGATCAACTCCTGATGTTTATCTAGAACTTGCGCTTTACAAAACGCTTTCAGAGATGGAATTTTACCTGGCACCACGCAGACTAACAGCCTTAGCTACAGGTAAGAACATTATTCTCATTCACTCTGAGAGTGACAAAATACCAAGGAAGAAATCAGGTCTCCTAATCATTCTCAGCTTGTATTAAGTCAGAGTTTAAAACTGCTTAATAAATAGTATTTCAGAGCCTACTTCTACTGAACACAGTGTTTTAGATACAAAAAGGGAGTTTTGTATTGAAACACATGATTTTACTGCTGTCTATACAGAACTACTGGTTTTTGTTCACAAGATGAAATATTTTCATATTCAGTGACTCAGGAGAGAGATTTTATATATAAAAATTGAATGGTACAATGTAGAGATTTGACCACGTAATATCGTTAGCTGTTTTATTTACTGGAATTTCCTGAAGTCATTTAACATAGCATTTTTGAAAGAAAAATACAGTCATACCTCAGAGATATTGTGGTTGCAGACCAGTACAGTAGAGCAAGTATCTGAATAAAACACATCAAATGAAATTTTTCTTTTCTCAATGCATATACAAGTTATGTTTACACTATGCTGAAGTTATTGTTCAATAACAGTATGTCTAAAAAGCAATGTACATACCTTAGTTTAAAATAGTGTATTGCTAAAAAATGCTCAGCATCACATGAGCCTTCAGCGAGTCATAATCTTTTTACTGTGGGAAGGTCTTGTGTTAACACTGATGCCTGCTGACTGATCAGGGTGGGGGCTGCAGGAGGGCTGGGGTGGCTGAGGAAATTTCTTCAGAAAGTCACTAGTGAAGTTGGGGCATCCACTGATTCTTTCCTCTATGAAAAATTTCTCTGTAGCATGCAGTGCTGTTTGATAGGATTTCACCCACAGTAGAGTTTCTTTCAAAATTGGAGTCAGTCCTCTCAAACCTGCTGTTGCTCTATCAGCTAAATTTATGTCATATTCTAAATCCTTCTTTGTCATTGCAGCAATCTCCATGGCATCTTCTCCAGGAGTAGATTCTTTTTCAAGATATCATGAGGTTTCAGCTAATTTTGTTTTTCAACATGCCTTCCTCATGAAACTTCATCATTTCTAGCTTTTGATTTAAAGGGAGAAGCAAGCAACTCTTATTTTCAGTTGAACACTGAACAGGTCATTGTAGGGGCTAATTTCAGTATTGCTGTGTTTTAGGGAATAAGGAGCCCAAGGACGGGGACAGAGACTGGGGAACAGCCAGTTGGAAGAGCAGTCACAACATACAGTCATGGTCAAGTTTGAAGTCTTATATGGACACAGTTTGTAGCACCCAAAACAATTACAATAGTAGCATCAATCACCAGTCACAGGTCACTCTAACATATTATAATAATAATGAAAACACTTGAAATAGTGTGAGAATTAGTGAAATGTGATACAGAGACATGAAGTGAGCACATGCTGTTGGAAAAATCTCACCAAAAGATTTTCTGACACAGGATGGCCCCAAACCTTCAATTTGTAAAAAAAAAACGCAGGATCTGTGAAGCATGGCAGAAAAAAGTCCAACAAAATGAAGTATGTCTGTAATGCCACTTAGTATCGCACCTCGGTAAAATTTTGGTAACTTTTCTTCGCCTAGAACACAAGAATGCCTGTGCTTCGGTTATCCGGAGAAGTTATTAATTTAATCATATTGGCAGCAATAAAACTTAAGTCAGCACTGCTTTGAAGAGCTCAAAAACAGGAGTAAGTGGAGGTTAGCAGGGTATTTTTTTTACAATATTGAAGCAGAGATCAAACCACTGTTTAATGGTTTTTGTGGTGTTTTTTGGTTTTTGACATGCCTTCCCCAGGAAAATGACCTTGTCTTTGCACAAAATGAACTGAATTGCTAGTTGTGTTACATGGTTACAAGTTACCACATAAATAAATATTTATATTATATTGATACTAATTATAGAAATGTAAATATGTTTAGAAAAAAATGTCTGGGAAATACCACAAAGTAATGGCAGTTACTTGTGGGTGAGGCCTTTTTTGAAGCCTTTCCCCAATGTTTCATATCACTCTCAGGTTCTATAATGACTGTATGTTACACTTATGATGGCCTTAATTTCAGATTTAAGGTGAATTAGAATAGAAGGCAATCTGTCATTTTGTTACTGTACTATAAAAAGAGATTCTTGGCCAACTTGAATATGTAAACATTTAAGAATGCAGAGGAAATAGTCCACATCTACTTGTAATATTTATTCTTCAGTAACATACACAAAAATCACATTTTACATGATACGATTTGGATCATTTTTTCTGTCATTTCGGATCATGGAACAATTTTTCAGCTTCTCAGGGTGAATCCTGGACATCAGTATCTTCATCAACATTAGGGCCATGTTCTGACTTCATTATCTCTCTAGCTCCAAGAACACTCATTCAATTCTAGTTTTTTTGAGAGACAGCACTTCTAAAACCGTATTGTTGCTACTGAGAATATTTGTCCAAGAATACAAATTCTCACTTGCAGGATATTCTGACATTTCCTGCAATTCACCCTGCAGGTATATGTTTGTGATCTGCATAATGTAAGCCCTTACTGTATTTTTTTCTAAAGCCTGTAAACATGGCATGATTAAATTATCATCTCATATGGAAGTCATTCCCACAAGAATTGTTACCAAACATGGAAGCAGCTCTACATCCTTCTCCACATTAATATATATCTGTGTGTGTAAATATCCATATTTATGTATGAATCGTACAGATGAACTGCATGAACTAACCAAACTCATGATAATTTGTATATTGTCTGGCATTATTTTTTTCCAAAGCATACTTAGTTGTCTAATAGAAAGTAGTTAAAAAAGAATTGGGCTTTAGAGACTACGATGACTTCCTTCTATTTTAAGGGCATTTTTAAGAAAAAGAAGACACCATGTCTTATATTTTTGACATAGAGCAATACGAATATTACTTGTCGTCTGTGATGTGTGGACGTTGTACTCATTGAGAATGTGCAAGTCGTTTTTGAGGGCAGAAGACAGATGGGTCTGACGAAACTAGCAAGATGAATTAGAATAGGTGAGTCACTGAGCAGCGCCCGTGTGCGTAGGAAGGGATGAAAGATTGAAATGACACCCGATATGCATGAAACACTAAAAACACTCCATATACATGAGATTTGAAAAGACACTAATGTTCATCAGGCATGAAATATACATGAAGTACCTAAGGCATTCAATATGTATGAGACACTACATATACATAAGATGCATGAGACACACAATAATCAGGAAGTCTTAATAATAATCAGGAAGTCTTAATTAAGTGTCCCATTGGTGACACCCTTTCTTTTGCCAAGTGTCCTGTCTCCAGGAAGCACATAAAATCCAGAGCGGCTCAGCCAGCTCGCTGAGCTGTGGCTGCGGCCAGGCTAACCCTCAGAGAGAACACGTGTGTGTCATCAAGCGCCCTCCACACCTTGAGAGAGGAAGGACAGCTGAAGAGTGTGTATCAGGATCTGTGTGGTCCTTCTCCTCTGTTCTGTATCCTATGTGAGCTAACTTACCCCATCTCTTTTTTCTTAGATTCTCGTCATCTGTGTTTCAAATGGATTGAATAAATCATTCAGTGCAAGCATTATTAATTCAGTCTATTGATTGTTTCTGTCCCGGTTCCCTAAGACAACTCTCCTGATAGTGTACCTGGACACTGTGGTATCAAGGTAATTTTCTCCATGACAGAATTAATAGGCACTCCAGCTAAGGCTTTTGTGTCATACATAAAAAGCACTTACTGTAGATGAGAAATATCAAAGGTGGGGTTTCACTGCAATAGTTTTTATATGTTTGCAAATAAGAGGAGAGTTTGCTCTGCAATATTCATATTTTTCCCATTGAAATAGAGAAGTTAGAATTAAGAACATTTAGCTGTCTCAGATGCATACAATGTGTGTGTGTTTCTGACTGGAGATAAGTAAGATTCTTTGGTAATTACCTTATAAAAACATCCAGTTAAAAATAACTAACTCCAAGAGACAACTGTGCAATTTTGAGATGGGGGCTTGAAGACAGAGAGATTGTGATGGTCTTAAAACACTAGGAAACCCGGCCTCTCCAATCTGAAGGGCCTGTCAGTGGGATTTACATCTACAATTAGGGAATTCTTCTTTGACTTTTATTAGGGCTTTCTGAGAAGACTAATTGAGATCCCCTTGAGGAAATTTTATTCAGTGAGCATCTGCCCCTCAGTGACACCAATACTTCAAAGTATTAGAATTTGCAGTCTGGTTGGACTGAACAAGAGCCTCTATTGTCTGCAAGCTGAGGTAGTGAACTAAGAATAGTAACCTTTCAGGTAACACAGGAATGTAAAATTCTACTCCCAATTCTTCCTAAAATGTAAATAGCATATTCACCCAGGCTGAGCTAACATGTCAAGTACAGAATTTTTTTAAAAACCTCTGTAGACTGATGTCTTCCTATAGGATTCCAATAAATTTCCTAAAAGTCTTAGGAAAAACCTCAAAACCTTCTGCTACAAGAAATTGTCTATAGGCAGATTTCCAAATCTAGATACTCCTGTAAGTTCAGAAGAGAATATTTTATAAAAAGCTCTCCCACCCACATCCTTTTTTCCATTTGAAACTGATACTGTCCTAATCCCATACACAATTCTCTCTTATGTAAATAAGGAAAATAATTTAAATATTTAGATTGCTTTATCCTTTTCTTCAGGCTGTCCATTTTTAGTTTTCATAATTCAAAACATACATGAATTAAATATGCATTTGGAAAATGCAGAAGAACATAAAATGGAAACAAATATACTATTCATATGTTTTTAGAAGTTATTTGTGTCTGAAGACTTTTGTACTGGAAGTGTGTGTTCACTTTATGAGTATTTGTCTTTATTCTTATTCTTGAATAATGTATATATTATCTTCTAAGATGCTTTTTTCATTTAATATATATGCATATTTCCAGATAACATTTTCATCAATTTTAATGTATAAATATAATTCCTTTGTGTGTGTGTATATATACTTCAAAAATTTACATAAATAGTATCATGAATCAGAACCACCACTTTGCAAAATTCTAGGACTATCTGTTTGTATTACAGTTTTTGTGAATTGCTGTTCTCTGTAATCAAGTGTCTATTGTACTTTATGTCCTTGCCTCAAATCTATTTTCAATAATTCTGTTTTCATTATTAAATTACAATATAATGCACATCTTTAAGGATACGATCCTTCAGCACACTCATAATTATTGCTTAGAACAAAGTCCTGTATTGCTTGGATGAGGAGGAAATATTAAGTCATTTGGTAAATATTAATAAATTATTTTTTCAAAAAGGACAAATTTGTCTCACCTACCAGATATGTGTGACATTGCCTTTTTCTTGTAGCTTAACTTGTATATCATACATAATTAAAATAAATATTTATCAGCTTAAAAGGTAAAATAAATATATACTGTTTCAATTTCATTTGTTTATTGTTTGAAATTTTTCATGTGGTTATTTGAGATTTTTATGTCTTATTTGATGCACTTTTATTTATAAACTTTGTATATAGTCTTTTTTTTCACTTGTCTTTCATAGTATTAAAAAAAACAATCATTCTTATTGATTCCTAAAGGCTACTTATTCTGAAATGTGTCTATATATATGTTAAAATCTTTTTTCAAATCTCTATTTGCTTTTTAGTTTTCAAAAATTTTATACAGTTCTATTTACCTAATTTTTAATTTGTGTGTATCCATCCCTTTCTGCACATCAGTATATACACTTACTGTCATTTTTTTAAATCAAAAAATATCTTAAATCACTATTTATAAACTTCTATTAACCTTTACCTGGATAGGTCTCCAATGATAAAATCTGAATCAAGCTTGTTATCTTGTTCTTGTCTATTAAAAATAGTATTAAACATACTAAAGAATTTTGTAACTCCAGAATTAATTTCTCTTCATACTTGTCTCTCTAACTTGTAATAACAGTTCAACTACAGCTGTATAAATTCTAATCTGCCTTCAAGATCCTCAACAATATCCCTTAAGTGATCATCCCTTGTTAAAAATCTA
Organism: Manis javanica; assembly: GCF_040802235.1. Taxonomy (NCBI): domain Eukaryota; kingdom Metazoa; phylum Chordata; class Mammalia; order Pholidota; family Manidae; genus Manis; species Manis javanica. The sequence continues at coordinate 75,220,617 of NC_133167.1, read as the reverse complement.
ATTCATAATCAATTCATCAATAACATCTACTTTTTGTTTTGTGATTCCCTTAAAAATAGGATATATTCCACTAAGTCTTCCATCATGTCTAATTGTGTCTAACTTTATATTTCCTATTTTCAAAAATGTTACTATTATATAAAACTATTATTTAGTTTTTTGTTATTAGTTTGTGAGCTGTGAAGCTAAGAGCGCTTTTTATACTTCCATGCCCTATGGTTCAAAACAGACCACTTTTTGCTAAGTATATGCACAATAATTTTTAGAAGAATGAATTCATTAAGTAGCTTTAACCCAGAAAATGATTATCAGAGAATCCAAATCAGGAAAACAGTTCCTGAATAATGTTTGAGTTTTTGATGAACTCTTTAAGAACAAATAAAATTACTTAGTTCATATGTTATTATTTTGTTTTTTTATCTCATGTTAGTTATTTTCCCCTGTTTACATTTATGTTTCTGTGATAATTTTGTCATAAACCATACAAAACTATGGTCATGTATCCACCAGGTACTTGCACCAAATCATTCTAAAATAGAGGAAATATGAATAACAGCGACATTAGCTGACTTTTATGGCATGTTTACATACCACATACCAAGCACGTTTTTGTAGGTATTTTCTTTGCCATCAAAATGAACATTTAAGATAAATGTTATTATCCCTGTTTTTCAGGTTAGAAAGTTGAGGCTTAGAGAAATGTAAATGACTTGATTTGCAGAGCCAGGAATCTAATTCCAGTGACCTTATTTTTCATGTACAAGGCTGCCTTCCTTGGTTTACCTTCATTTAAGGTCTTCTGGAAGGGTCTATTTGCATAAAATATTGTAACCAAAACTTTCCATTCATTTGAATGTATCTTGAGGGCCCTTACTGAGACCCTTACTCTAGAAATAATCTCAAACAACTAAAGTGAACTAGAGCTGTGTAAAGAACTCTATCTACAAGGACAATTTAGAAGCATCACAGAAAAATATCATGATAACGAACTCTGACTGACAGCAGCCCTTATTTTCTTCTCTGATGGAGTTTCAGCTCAATTTCAGTTTGCCCAGAATAGACACAGGCTTAGAGTAACTGAAAGTATGACTCACTTGGGCTTGAAGTCACTCTCATCGACATTCAATGATTAGTGGATGATAAGTGAAATCTGCCGGCAGCCAAACCCCTGAAAAAACCTGTGTTTGATAGGTGGGGATATTGCACTTTCCCAGTTGGAAATCCATTAAACTGAGACAGAGGTTAGGCACATGATGAGTGAAAATGATATGAATGCTAATAAGGTAATAAAGAAAATCAGTGAGTCCGGAGACCAGCTGGATGCCATCCGAAACTGCTGAATTTGTTGTTTGCATTAGAAGTCATCAGATATACTAGAAAGCATGGCATTCATTATTGACCATTCTTTTAGTTTTCAATTACTCTATTAGTGGCAACAACCTAGATCTTCCAGATACAATTTGTTATTGCTTCTCTATTTCCTATTCTTAAGCATTTTTCAAAACTGATCAATGATATACTTGCGATGATTCATCATAATAATTCAGATTTCCAACCCTGCTCACTAAACCCTGACACAAGATAAAGTAGGGCTTCAGCATCAACATTAAAAGTATACATATATGCCTAGTTAATTCTAAGCATTATCTTCTGCCCCTTATGAGTAATTAAGCTTGGGGAGGAAAAAGACTATGAAAAGATTTTTTATATATGGCTTTTCAGCTTCATTCAATAATTTCTGAGTATATTCCAAAAGAAAGCTACTTCAGTTATTAAAATACCAAGTAGCTTACAGACTAGTAAGAGAGATGAACAGATCTTGCACTTAACAAAAACACATGGTGAGTTGAGTTCTATAATCAAGACATGGTATGAGTCCAATGCTGAGCATCAGACCAGAGGTGAGGGGTTCTGTATTTTAGATCAATGTAGATTGAGTAGTTCTGTGTCACAGACATAGTTTTCTGAGAGAACAACCTCCACACTTGGTAGGGAAAGTTCCCCTTCATTATGCTTCATAAACATTTAAGTTTTTCACAGAGAGCTTTTCTACACAGACACTGAATATCTTAATTTTTGATCGATCTCTAAAGATTTGTCTTGGTGTCAACAATGATATTTTTGGTTTCAGTAAAAACAAAACAGTGCAAAACAACCCCCAAAAAACTACATAACAGAATATGCAAAAGCTTCCTTGGATTAGCTAATTCACCAGGTACATGATGTCAAGGCCAACTTTTCCCCATTTAGCATGGCTTTGATTCATGGTTGGAAGATGGCTGCAACAGCTTTGAAGCTTCCAGCAGAACAGCCAAGGAGGAAGATGCGAGAGGAAAAAGAAAGGAGGGGAAGTAGATAGTGACAGTCACTTCTTCCCATATTTCTCTCTCTGTCTTCTCATAATGCAGGGAAATCTTCTCAGAAGCCTCCAGGAAGCTTCCTCATTTTATTTGCACCAGTGGATCTTCTGCTCACAATTGCTGTAAATGTAGAATTGGATGGATACACTCATCAAATCAAGGTAGACCTTTGATGGTCAGGGAGGGGCAAGAAGGAGAAGGTGAGTAGCTATCTTCCTTGAATATATTGCTAGTTTAGTTTGAACAAGATCCAATTGCTCTTACGAAAGATGGGCAGAATTGCATTTGGATAGGCAAGCAAGGGTTTGGATTAATGAACACCGAGGTTTTGGCTTTTAACTGATCTTCCTAAAACAAAAGAAAAGGAATTGGCAAATCAAAATACCAGATTTAAGAATAAAGATATTATTTACAGCTAGGTACATCTATGGTATCTTTATATTTGTAATTCTAGGTTGACAAAACTTCCTTCCATAAGAGTATGTTAAGAGTTAGCAAAGAGATATGGCTTAAAAACCTGCTAAACAGGAAAGTGGACGAGAAAGAGTTGTGTAGATTACTAGCACATCTAATCCATGGCAGCTCTAAAGAAGTCATCTGCATTACAGTTGAAGTTTGTAGACGTAATGCTATTTAAAAAAAAAACTCAGGAAATATAGATACTCTCCTTTCCACATCAATATAAAATGAAATTTTAATGAGAAGACAGCTTCAGAATGAAATAACTCTGCTTTAAAATTTACAGATATGTGAAGGAGATAACTCCAAGGAATAAACAATTTTTTTTCTGAATTTGTTTATTGTTTAATTCTCCTCATGCAACATCTGCTCAAATTTGATTAATTTGACAGTCTGGGCTAATGCTTCAGAATCTGTTGACTAATTCTATTTAAGCATGAACCTGTACATTGAAATTAATGGGAGAGTTCTTAAAGTGGATCAGGCCGGAGAAAGACCTATTAAATCCTGAGCATCATGACAGCCAGGTTTAAAGAAGATTACAGGAGACTACTGAAAAGAGAATAGACAGAGGGTGCGGGTAGCCCAACTGTGATTTATTATTAATAATAAACCTGGCCAAGAGGCCAGCAAGCCCTAGAATTAATCTTACTCAAGAGATCACAGTGACAGTTCTCTCAGAGCTGTTTTCAGCAAAGCCAAAAACTTCCTGCAAGAGCCAATGAGAGGCATGTTCTATACATGGCTACAGAAAAGTAGGTCAGTAGATCACATGCTGGATTTCTATGGGTGAGATAACGCTAGGAAAGGAGAGCTGCGGCTTGGGAATGAGGAGCTGTTTCTGTGCATTATGAATAATTAACAGTGACATGGTTTAATATTTTTATGACAAATATCATATGAAAATATGTATCAGTGCTATGTACTCAAATGCAAAGACAGCATTTGCAAGTGTTTGCAGAGCACTTGCTCGGTGCCCTGTCACTGTGTTGGAAATAACAGAATCCATTTTGTCATACTTCAGAGTGAATTATCTTATTTTCAGCCTCAGGTTTAAAATCAACGTAACAAAGATAAGAAGAAGCTTATTTTTACATAAAATAAACATTGATACGTCTTGGTTCCTAAAATGACCATTTGTACCCTGTCAACACTTCACTGGCAACTTAAAGTTCCTTTATGTTGATCTTGTCAAGGAGTGAGCCAACAAAAACTAAAACAATAGATTAGAAGGCGTAATCCTTCATTGTGTTACTGTATTTGCTTTTCCCTTGAAGTAGCCAAGGGCTGCTGGAAAGCCAGGGATGGTTGGGCACTTGTTAAGCCATCGCATGACACCCGAACAGTTGATGAAAAGTTAAAAAAAATTACGTATTCAATTAGTTTCTGCCTAAGGACAAATATTTAGATTGTCTTTACTATCATGTTATTCCCTTAGTAGAAACAAATCAATTATGAACAGTTTTAAGGATAATACACACATACTCCCAAACTTATTTAAAACAAAAATTATAATTGATTTGGAACTGTGCAGACATTAGTTTCATCCTGTACATTAAGCAAAGCTTCCCTAAAAAATACAAGAAGCAATTCAGAAATAAATTCTTTACCAGATTGAAAAGCCCCCAATACAATCATTTTTATTTTGAACATCGTTAGATACATGCTTACTATATAAGTAATTTCACAAATATAATTAAATATCTTAAATCCTTTAAAAACAAACTACTGAATGAATAAAATATTCAATATTTAAAATGTAACCATGTGTTTTTCTGTCTAAAAATGATCATTTTTGACATATTTTCTTCGGCATACAATTTATAAAAATTAAATTTATATTGCACTAAGTCCTTTATATTGTGAATGGATTTTAAAAGAAAAAATGATTATATAAATGCAGAAGCCCTGAACATTCCTTTTATTTGAAAAAAATATTTTTAATTAATCACAAATTGAGTCTTTAGGTACTTTCAGCATTAAAAGTCTCCATTGATTTCAATGAGGGATGAATTTATCCAGACTGTCAGCTATGTTAATAGCAAAATGTTAAAAAAAATAATGTTGAATCAAAGTTAGGATTTAATAGTTATAGAAATCAGGAAAATGAAAAATGTTTAAATTTAGAAAAGCAAGATTTCCTAGCTTGGGGTGACTTACACGAAACACTAAGTTCAAAATTGTCTTTTTTTTATTTTCATAATTTATCATAATTAACTAAAAAGTCATAAGAAGTATTTTTGGCAGTGGTTTAAGCCTATTTTCACCTATTCATCACACATAATGAGCTAGGGGATTTTTCTCAAATGTTGCGATTAACATTCACCTTTTCATGAACCTTATGCTTAGACAAGTATCAAAAAAGAAAAATTTCAGGAAATGACAAGAACACAACAATAGATGTTTAAAGTCCCTAGTTGTGGGGATCTTAACTGCATCAACAATGTGATCATCAGTGAGCATTACTCCTCAAGGGGCTCTAATGCTGCCTAATGGACTATAAGAGGGCTTTCAAGGAGCCAGACCAACTTATCAGCTTGGAGAAAACTCTTGCTGGGAATAATTGCTTAATAGACAGAGCTTTCTCCTTGCCAGGAACTCGATTTTCCAACACATCTTTCTAAAAGATCATGCCTTCGGATATGCATGTGGGTCCCGTTGCGGAGGGTCAGGAATAGTAACTTCAGAAGCCACTCTCGAGTGCCACTGCCTGAAATCTACCATTCGTGAAATGTTACTGACTTTCGGCTAAGCTTGGAAGGCATACTTGGAAGAGAAATAAATAGTAATTCACATACTGTATAGTGTGAATTTATTCAGAACCAGGGAAGAAGAGCAGGCGTTTGGGAAAAGGGAGTTTAAAATGGAGAAATAGGAAGGAGTGGATCTGCAAGTGCACTTCCTGTGTTTCACAGTTTTGCAAACAGCTAATTCATAGTGGAAAGACAAAACAGTGCACACCTGCACCATGACCCCATGTGAGAGGCAATGCCCAGCTGAGTATTCATGGGGATCATGTTGCTGAGCTTATGGAATAACAAGGTGACATAATATGAAAATATCTAAATGTTGACTCTTACTGACTTTTTTTCCGTCTGCAACGGGCCATACTTTAAAAAATTAAAACTACATGTGACCAATAATTGTTAGTATATTGCATGATGTAGTTTTCAAAAATGTTCTCTTTCTGTAGTTTTCCCTTTCTCTGGTCCTGTTTAAATAGGTAAAGAACTTTTGCTTCTGGTCTTTAAGAGAGGTGGGTGGTTTAATAGCAAGCACAAGTGTGTGTGCTAAAACAGTTTCACCTTGGCAACCTGTGTTATTTCTAATGCTTAAACCCATTCAGAACATCATGCAAAGTTTCTTAGAACTAGAATACAGAAATATAAAGAGAGGGAAAGGGACAAAGAGACACCCATCTGAGCTAGAGGAAGACAGCTTTGAAGATCTCATATATGGTGGAGACCCAACCCCCATTCCTGGGCATTTCTTCAGAAAATTGACAAGCTCACAAGCAAGGATAGTGCATGAGCAGCTAATTTCTACTCCCTGTGTGTCTCACGGCTGCTAACTTTTTGACAGCCCCAAGTTGCTCTGACTTGGTTGTTGACTACAGAAAAAAATATTAACTGGGTCGATAGCACAGATAGTACTGTGTGGCATGCTGACACTAAGTGCAGGCGACTGCTGAAGTATTCAGCTCTCTTTAAACTTGTTCCTAAGAGTGGAAAGACAGACTCTTCCAGTTGACAGAACATCAAGTAGATTGTTTCATTTTCCATTTGTTCCACATGGAGGTATAAACTGAGGTATGAATTTATGTACATAGATTAGCACCAGCTGATTGGCTGGATATGGAGGTCAAGACAGAATATATTAGAAAACTTGAGGAGAATGGGCTCAGAATATGAGTTTCAGAACTGTGTTTCATTTGAATGCTAAATGCATTCACATATGACATAGACCCTTACTGCAGACAGTACTTCCCATAAACCCATAGACAAGGTGAAACTCTATGGATTTTAACTAATTTCCTTCAGCTACTCAACTGCTTGTTCAAAGGACTCATGAACACAATATTTTTTATGGCAGCAATGGCAGTTAAGTGTTGGTTTAAAACCATGGATTCACTATGACTGACTTGAGAGGTCCCACTGCCCGGTGCTAAAAGTGCCATTAGCAACTCTGAGACCCCAAGGTAGTGTGCTATTTAGAAATGATCAACAAACCACCAGGTGGCAAACTGATTTCAACAGATTATGGGGAGTAATTTTCCTCACCAGGTTTTCTTTTCCCCCTTCTGTCTTGCTTCTGCCAGCACCACTGTTGACAGAGTTGTGGAATACCTTATGCCATTGCCGAAATGTCACACACAGTATTACCAGAGATCAAGGAACTCGGGTTAGCAAATCCTGTTTTGCAAAGGACCAAGGCCAGTGACATTCATGGGTTTTATCATGTACCCATTTATCAGAAGCAGTTGACCTTATAGAATGGAATTGTTCCTTAGAAGATGTAGTTATAGCGTCACCTCTAAAATAACACTGTGTTTAGAGTTGAAGTGACTTCCCATCAGGAATTGATATGTTACATTTGAACTAGTTCTTGCTGTAACCAGAATGTGAGTCTAGAACCCAGGAGATGAAGTCAGGATCGAGCTACACTGATACACCCAATGATGAACATATAAAATATTTGGTGTCTACTTCCATAATTATGGTGACTACAGTATTTAAGGTTTAATAATCTAAAAAGGAATGTTTCCATGAAAAGAATAAGATCATGCTCCACAAATTTAAAATGCCATCAGGCCACTCTTTACACTGGGTGCACAGAGACGCTTCCAGGGTTAACTAAGGTGATTCTGGATGTTAAGGGGAAGTAAAGTCAAGCAGTATTTCTCAGGTTCAATCATAGAACATACAAGATGATTTTGCTAATTTCATTTTTTGTCCGTATCTCTTAATCTATATATTTTCTTTTTTAATTTTTAAATTTTCACTTACTTTTTAATGACCTGGTTTCGTATTGTGTTGTGGGACAAATTTGTGGTCTTTGAATATTCTAATAGTGAGAGCAGGAAAAAAAAAGAAATAAATGGCTGGAACAGGAGGATTATCATAAATGCACTGTATTTTTATATTGTGTATAAATTTCACAGGACGTTGTAAAACTTTCAGCTTTATCAACAAATAATTGGCAAATATAGTTGTAAGATATTTAAAGTGGTACGTCGTGCTGATTTGATATGCATGTATACTGTACTGCAGCTATCACACCCAGAAGAGTGTGAAACTTTAGCACTGACAGTATTCATCCTGCAAATATATCCTTGTCTACTCTACAGGGGGTGGTTTTTGCCCTGTGATGTCAGTAGGACCCCCACAGTATATCAGAATAAGAGATAATAATAGCATTGAACATATAATAGTCCATGTTTAAAAAAAATTTTAAAGACTTTTCATTCCATGAAGGATATCAGTGGCATATCAGTCATAAATGTTGCACATATTTTCTGACTTTATTTATCTTTTAATTTGTGGAATACTCTTTTCCTCAGTTCATCAAATCTACCCATTTTTTTCTCCATTTGGCCTTCTAACATGGAAGCTCTGTTTATGAGGTCTTTCACTACCATGAAATTGTTGAAGGATTTGCTAATATTTTCTCCTAGTTCCTTTTTAAACCATCACATTTTAATTTGTTTATTACCAGATAATGCATAAAGCAGACATCTTCATTCCACTAGCATGTCCCCTTCAGCTTCACTGAATGAAATAAACCTGAGAAACGTGAGAGGGTAAGAATTAATGGGAGACTATTTTGATTTAGGCTTGTAAAATGGAGGCATAAATAAAACCCTCATCAGAAAAACCCTCTAAGTTAAAATGCTGGATATCCATCTGGTTGTATGAAAACACCCTATTTTCTCAATTTCTACCACATGAAACATAAAGATTTACGTTTTCTGCCCTGTTGGAGGTATGACATACAGAGTTCTTTCTACTTTGGTGAATTCAAATTGTAGGTGAAACAGCACACACAGGTGCAGTTACTGTGGATAAAGAAATGGGCAAAGGTTCAATGTGCAGAAATAAAGAAATGGACAAATAAATAACTGTAATGAAGATGCAAACACAAGACAGCACATGTGTGTGTCTATGTGTGTTTGTCTGTGTGCCTGTTAACTGCAATGCATTGTCATTACTCAGCTTGAAAGTGAAACCCTTAACCAGTAACATACCTTTTGTCCATCTTCTCAGATCGTACCTCAGAATAAATGATGGAGCAACATCGTGTATACTTTTGTTGTTTAGGTTGCTGGCTTTTCTTTTTCCTTTTTTTTCTTGTGTTTAAGAAACAAGAAAATAAACATTTTTAAAAGCTTCCCTAAATCCCCCAAAAGGCCTTTTAGTCTGAGTTACTAGATATTTTTCTTTCACAAAGAAAGAAAAATAATTAGTTCTGCTCCTACCTATAACCTCCATCAATAAACACGGTAATACAAACTTCTTTACATCTTCATACTTGCCAGGCTAGATTAACAAGCTGCTAATGTTTTGATTTACAAATTGGAGGCCCATTTGGCTTACCCAGGCTTCAAGAAGATTGAGCTGTCTTCCTCTGTTCCCTGAAAGGAAGTAAGTGACTGTTTATTCATTCCCTTGATTAGAAGGCTGCCCTCCAGCCAGATAAAAGAGGTTCCATAATAAATGTGAGACTCCCAAGTTTTGGTTTGCTTTCTGGATTTAGTACTAAACATTAAAAGGAATTGGAGATTGATTTTTTTTGTTCAGGGACCAGTGCCAGATAAAACAAGGAGGGAGCAAGCGGACTAGTTTGTAGACACAAGCTCCTTTATAATGAGGAGAGGGTCTGGGTTTTAGTGTTGCAGCAACTGAGTTATTCCAGGTGTGTGTGATGGTGTGTGTGTGTGTGTGATGGTGTGTGTGATGGTGTGTGTGTGTGTTTTCCTGCCTCAGCCAGATTTCTTCATTCATTTTGATATTCTGTTGGTAGCCATTGTTGACAAAGATCAAAACTAAATGCATCTCAGTACAGCACTGAGAAGACAAGTAGTGATTCATAGCATCTCACTACACTGATGGTTGACAGTGACTGTAATGGGGTATGTGGTGGGGACTTGATAATGCGGAGAATCTAGTAACCACAGTGTTGTTCATGTAAGTGTATATTAATGATACCAAAAACAATAAAAAATGAAAAAATAATTTTAAAAAACCTAAATGCATCTCACCTACTTCTTTAATCATTAAACCAGAAAAATTTCTGTTGAATTTTCTTTTATTGAAACCAGTTCTACAGCAATACTGTGGGAATTAAAATATACACACACATGCACGCACACAATGAAAGAAAAGAGGTTTCCGTATATGCATTATTTATGGACATGCACACACTTTCCTTTCCTTCCCCCGCCTCCCCACCTTTTGGAGAGCTGTAAGGCTCCGTTTGCTCCAGGACTGTGTCAGTTGGCTTTGTGTCACAAATCAATTTCTTCAATTCATCTCCTCTCTTCTTGCCTTGGGAACAGTCCTGTGTCTCCTCTGACTTGCAATGGAGCTGCTCTGCTTTCTGGGTTGCTGACAAATTGGCCAATAATGGGAGTAATGGATGCAGCAGGCTCTTGCCTCCCTCTGAGCAATTTACATGTCAGGTTTAAAGTGTCTGCTTAGAATTCTGGGCTCAGAGGAGTACGCAGTTGCAGCTGCTAATGGAGCAGCTAGTCCGAGTGCCTCAAGTCAATGGATCAATAAATAAAATTATCTCAGTTGCTAAGTATATGCGCTGCACTTTGATCCATACAGACAAGAGAGGAATGGATAGCCTAGGAAGGGGAAAAGGGAGGAGGAATAATGTTAACTGAGAATTGACATTTGGGTTCACATCCTCTTCTCTCTAACCCATAGTCTGCCACCTGGGTGCACTGTTACAAGTCTTGACATTAAAAGCCGATGTAAACTTTCTGATATCATCAACATGAAAACAAAGAGCAAAGGGGTGCTCAGTGTTATGATATTGATTTGCTGGTATCTGTTTGCTTGTTAAATCAGCTAATCTCCCAAAGAAGCTCTGTTCATTATTAGCACAAGGGAGATTAATGTCTATATTTTCTCTCCTTTCTTGCAGGAATCCATCTCCAAGCCTCCAAAACCAGGTGCTTTTATCATGTTTTCTCTTGCCTCATATGAAAGCCATCTTTGTTGTACTCAGTTTCCCAGAGACATAGCAGTCACGATGTAGTTCTGGTGTAGGATGTCTGCAGAGAAGAAAACACTCAAATAAGGAATTCACTCTTTGCTTTACTCATTCACGTGCACACAGCATAAGAGAGAACAGCGGTAGAGTGCTGGGCCAGGACCCGTTCCCTTTGTCTCTCATTTCCATGTTTTTAAAATCAGCAGTGTCCACATTGCTGTGGAACAGTACCATCATGCATGCATCTCAAGTTATTCAGTAAATTTTATGAGCCTTCATGTTTCATGTCTTCTTAGTTTATTGCAGACATTTATGACCCTCTCCCCTGAAGGCCAGGATTCATTCATATCTTTACTCATTCCATAAATATTTATGGAATGTCTACTGTGTTGTTAATGCAATGAAGAGGACTAAGGTTACAGTGAGTAACAAAAGGCAGACATCCTTGTTCAAAAAGAATAAATTGGAACCAGTATGATAATAGGTGGGAACATCTCTAATGATTTAGAACATTGCCAGGAATCAGAAATCCTAAGAAGAACAAATTTCATATCCTGCTTATGGTGGTTAACTAGAGATACACAGTTCTGTGGAGGAGTAATTACTTAAAAATAAATGCCATGAGCCAGTCATAAGATATACTAAGAACATTTAACTCAGATTATCCCATTTTTCACGTAAGCCTAAATCCAACTTTTATATTTATCTTCCCTAAATTTTCCTTCCCCTTTCCTTTCCAATTTCCTGTCTTATGAAAACACACAGATCAACCCAAATGATCCTATTTTACTAGTTCTTTGCAAATTGTCACTTTAATCCTTTTGCATAAACTTACCATTGTTAAACTTGTAATTCAAGTTTCTTAATAAATTACAAGGACAGGTTTATTAGTAAATTATTCTTGAACGTTAGTAAGGTTCTTTTTTATATGATGATTGTAAGTTTTTTTCCTAACGTTTCTATATTGTTCTATTCTGTCCCTCCTCATTTCAGCAGTTGGTGGTCTACTGGGGGATGATTATACAGATTGTTATTTTCTAACAACCTGTAAATTTCCTGAGGGCTAGAAATACTACAACTCTCATGAAGTCATCCTTTTTAAAAAATATTAGCTAAAATGCCTTCTCCTGGAAATCACTACCTAGGTTTCCGTGTTACATTCTGTTCAATATTTTTCTTAAAAAATTAAAAAATATATAAACACTTTTACTGAATCAAATTTTTTTAAATTTTTGGGGACTGGATCTTATATCTTTTGGTAAGCAATGCTATATTAGAAAGTTTTGGCAAAATGAGATTTACATACCTTTTCTCATACTCTGTCCCCATAAGGAAAATTGTCACTCTACTAAATCTCCTCTACGAGATGGTAAATCAAATTCTCTGGGGAAAAACATATACATGTGAGTTGCCATCAATAAATAAGGCATAATTCACATTCTCTAATGGAAATTGTCTAAGGCAAGTAAAAATCTTTTGTTAACAAATGTATCACAGAAACTTTAAAAAAGGTCTACTTCTCAGTAGTCTCAAGTGATACAAAATTTTGAAAGAAAGAAAAGAGTAATGGACGAAGAGGAAGAAAGGAGAGCAGATGCTGGAATAACCAGGTGTTTCAGCCAAGTTTAAATGGTGACACACTGTTTACAGAATGGCAGGGTGGTGGCCCTTCTGTGTCATTCCTAGACGGTTTCTGTAAAAATAACACTTTCAACTTTCAGCTAAAGAAAAGCAGACATGTCTGATGCCCTGGCCCCCAGGAAGACACACTGGAATTTTTCCCTATGGCAGAAAGAGTTAGTAGCAACCCTTAGTGTGGTTCTGCTGATACGTCAGCACTGCTCTGTAACGACAGCAGAGGCAGCCAGCAGGGGTCTTGTCAAAGACAGGAGACAACACGAGCAGATTCGTATCTCATCCCTAAGAAACTTAGAGATGTCTCCCACGGCAAAGCCGGGGCATGCGTGCCAGGGTGCTGAGATCAGCTGGTGTCACAGTTAGTGACTAAAAAGACATTCTGATCTGACTGTTCACTTGATCTGAACCATTTGTTCTCACAGGTTGCAAGTCTCAGGAATATACGTATGTATGAGGAAATAGGAAGACTGTGTACTGCCAAGTGCTGCATCCAAACGAGACAAGTGGAGAAAAAATGGAGAGGACAGTCCGACCCCACATACCCAAGTCCTGATAAAATGCCTCGTGACTCGGACCGCTGGCTGTGCGAGGCTCCAGTACAGCTTGTTTTTCATGTCGACCTGTTGTGTTTTAACACGTTTCATAGCCACCACGTCTTAGGTTTAGAGAACCCCTTGGTCAGAAAATCAGTGGATCGAGATATAAACAACCTGTGACAGGAGCGTAAGGCAGATTTGGTGTCTGATAGTTGCCTTTTCCTCATTATAATACTGCATTAACCACCCCCGGTGAAGATTTTCTATGCTAAGGCAACATGAGATAACACTGCCACATACGAGTCTGTATGTAATCCAGGTGTGCGTGTCCCCGTAGAAACCCTCCCTACTCAGGTTAGTGACCTGATAACTACTGAATAAACATTTTTGCTTCCATAATAGGAGCTACTCTGATTGTTCTCCGCGCGGACTCTCTCTTCAACAGCTCACCCTGGTCTGTCAAGGCATTTCTGTTTGCTCGCTTCTCTAATAAAGTTCATGGCATTGCTTGTGTACTCCTAAGTCTCAGGGTTAAATAATTTTAATATGTGAAAACAAAGACTGAGACCCTGTCCTAGTGTCTGCCGGTAACACAATGCTGCAGATATAATTACTGGTTTAATGAGATGACCAGCTGGCATTTTGACATTGTACTTCCTGGGTGGACGCCACATCAGCTTGCCACCCTCTCTTCCCTTTGTCTCTTAGCCTTCTCTCCAAAGACTTGAAGTTTCCTTCTCAGATAAAGGACAAGAGCCATGGTGTGAATCCTTGTCTATGTTATTCTTGGAATAATAGGCTAACAACACTTAATGTTCTACACATTGTAGAAAATATTTTGATACATTGTATATCCACACAGTTAGGATCTGTGGGTAATTGTTTAGTGTTGATATTGCTGCTGTTTTCTAAAGGGACATAAACTTCCAGTCATTAACGTTAGGAAAACTGCATAATATATTCTTTTCTCAGTTAAAGATCAAGGTATATTTTTTGAAATAATCATGGACCTGCAATTCTCATGTAACATTAAATTATAAAACTTAGTCCACAAGGAGAAAATGCCACCATTCTTACTGACGCCTCTGGTCACTTCGTCCTTTACTACCCTTGATAATCAGGAGAGTGGGACCATTTGTGGAGACACCATGTAAGACCTTCATTTGGTAAAAAGAACTGAACTGCAGTGTTTCAGTGTCCGTGCGTAGACTGTGCTAAAATACTTCCTACTTTGTAGTTTAGCTTTTCCAAAGGCAAACCACATTTGGAAAGCTGGTGACCCATTTGCTTTTATATATTGGTATATGAGTCCCCAAAGAACTGTTATGTTTAATTGTTATTGCAGATTGTATTTTACAGTTGCCCAAGGTTGTGTTAAAAAACGGTGTTTTTGCTCTTTGACTTGAGCATGTTATCTGAAATATGTTATTTTACTGATTCACAAATGCCTCGCAAGCTGAGAGTTTTACTATCCATGTCACCAATAAACCATATTCTTTATCAGACTTCGTTATAGGTTCAAGTCCTGGACTAGAAACCTGACTAAAACTGAGGTAGGAGAAATATCTATTAAGTGACTTTGTTTTTGTAACCTTGGGTCATGTGCTCTGTGGATACCAACTCCCTTTCACTGGATAGGCTCCTGTAGATTATCCAACCAAAAAACTCAGTTTCGGGGAAGTTAAAAATACGGAGATTTAACTCTTTCCCGTATAGGGTGGATCAGGAGGGCTGAACTGTGAAATAAAACTACTGACCTTATACATGTTTCTCATACCAAACTGATCTGAGAAAGAAGAGATGACCACGGCATGTACTATCTAGTGGATATTTACTCTATGTTTGTAAAGTTCTTGATAAGTTACAGATGGCTTTGCAATATACTATCACAGTTGGTCAATATAATAATTCTGTGAGAGATAAACAGGGCCTAAATCTTTTATCTTCATTTTACCCTTGATAGGAAAAAAGATGCAGAAAGAAAAAATCACCATCTTGTAGATGTAAGATTAGTCAATTACGGGGTTCATGTCAACTACTGGTCTTCTGACTCTTCATCAGGAATTTTTTCACATTCCTAAGCTGTGGATTCAGGAATCTTTGCAAAACATGTGGTCTCTGTACTTTGTTAGGCCACATAGTATATACTTAAGATGCTTGGAGATAAACTTGCCAAAGTCTCAAGGTAAACTTTTTACTTCGAGGTAAAAAAATCTACTCCTGGAGTTTATTTTATGAAATTTCCTTGAGAGCTGAAATTCTTTGGAAGAAGTATTTTCAGTCATGCTTAGTGCATATTACAAATGAAATGCAAAATTGTAAATAAACTTAAAAATGATACAGTGAGGGGTCACATTGTGTCTATTGCAATGTAGAGATGAGTAAACTTAAAAGGCTAAATTAC